>NW_026696563.1:0-54760 GCF_030435755.1 Ochotona princeps
TCCTAGATAATGCACACAAAGGGCACTAAGCATAGAGTGTGAAAACTGAGTTTCCTTGAGAGCTGCTTGGAAGCCTGATGGTGTGTGAAGTTAGTGAGCCAAATGGAGTTGTTCTCCCACAAGAACCACTCGACTGATCCTTCTTCAATATGCCCTTCACCAACATGCAGTGTTTCCTTGATTGAATTAGCTCTCACACCAATATTTGCGTCTAGAGCCTTTGCATTGAGGGCTATCTGAAAACGGCTGTGGCGCTGAAGTTGCCTGTGAATGTGGAGTTGGTGGCATGTGAAACCCGCATGTGGAGCATTCGTTTGTGTGGGATGCTCTACCAGGTTCATTCCTAGATAATGCACTCAAAGGGCACTAAGCATAGAGTGTGAAGACTGAGTTTCCTTGAGAGCTGCTTGGAAGCCTGATGGTGTGTGAAGTTAGTGAGCCAAATGGAGTTGTTCTCCCACAAGAACCACTCGGCTGATCCTTCTTCAATATGCCCTTCAGCAACATGCAGTGTTTCCTTGATTGAATTAGCTCTCACACCAATATTTGCGTCTAGAGCCTTTGCATTGAGGGCTATCTGAAAACGGCTGTGGCGCTGAAGTTGCCTGTGAATGTGGAGTTGGTGGCATGTGAAACCCGCATGTGGAGCATTCGTTTGTGTGGGATGCTCTACCAGGTTCATTCCTAGATAATGCACTCAAAGGGCACTAAGCATAGAGTGTGAAAACTGAGTTTCCTTGAGAGCTGCTTGGAAGCCTGATGGTGTGTGAAGTTAGTGAGCCAAATGGAGTTGTTCTCCCACAAGAACCACTCGGCTGATCCTTCTTCAATATGCCCTTCACCAACATGCAGTGTTTCCTTGATTGAATTAGCTCTCACACCAATATTTGCATCTAGAGCCTTTGCATTGAGGGCTATCTGAAAACGGCTGTGGCGCTGAAGTTGCCAGTGAATGTGGAGTTGGTGGCATGTGAAACCCGCATGTGGAGCATTCGTTTGTGTGGGATGCTGACCAAGCTTCATTTCAGTCCTAGGCACACAAAGAGCACTAAGCATAGAGTGAAAACTGAGTTTCCTTGAGAGCTGCTTGGAAGCCTGATGGTGTGTGAAGTTAGTGAGCCAAATGGAGTTGTTCTCCCACAAGAACCACTCGGCTGATCCTTCTTCAATATGCCCTTCACCAACATGCAGTGTTTCCTTGATTGAATTAGCTCTCACACCAATATTTGCGTCTAGAGCCTTTGCATTGAGGGCTATCTGAAAACGGCTGTGGCGCTGAAGTTGCCTGTGAATGTGGAGTTGGTGGCATGTGAAACCCGCATGTTTAGCATTCGTTTGTGTGGGATGCTGACCAAGCTTCATTTCAGTCCTAGGCACACAAAGAGCACGAAACATAGAGTGTGAAAACTGAGTTTCCTTGAGAGCTGCTTGGAAGCCTGATGGTGTGTGAAGTTAGTGAGCCAAATGGAGTTGTTCTCCCACAAGAACCACTCGGCTGATCCTTCTTCAATATGCCCTTCACCAACATGCAGTGTTTCCTTGATTGAATTAGCTCTCACACCAATATTTGCGTCTAGAGCCTTTGCATTGAGGGCTATCTGAAAACGGCTGTGGCGCTGAAGTTGCCTGTGAATGTGGAGTTGGTGGCATGTGAAACCCGCATGTGGAGCATTCGTTTGCGTGGAATGCTCTACCAGGTTCATTCCTAGATAATGCACTCAAAGGGCACTAAGCATAGAGTGTGAAAACTGAGTTTCCTTGAGAGCTGCTTGGAAGCCTGATGGTGTGTGAAGTTAGTGAGCCAAATGGAGTTGTTCTCCCACAAGAACCACTCGGCTGATCCTTCTTCAATATGCCCTTCACCAACATGCAGTGTTTCCTTGATTGAATTAGCTCTCACACCAATATTTGCGTCTAGAGCCTTTGCATTGAGGGCTATCTGAAAACGGCTGTGGCGCTGAAGTTGCCTGTGAATGTGGAGTTGGTGGCATGTGAAACCCGCATGTGGAGCATTCGTTTGTGTGGGATGCTCTACCAGGTTCATTGCTAATTAATGCACTCAAAAGGCACTAAGCATAGAGTGTGAAAACTGAGTTTCCTTGAGAGCTGCTTGGAAGCCTGATGGTGTGTGAAGTTAGTGAGCCAAATGGAGTTGTTCTCCCACAAGAACCACTCGGCTGATCCTTCTTCAATATGCCCTTCACCAACATGCAGTGTTTCCTTGATTGAATTAGCTCTCACACCAATATTTGCGTCTAGAGCCTTTGCATTGAGGGCTATCTGAAAACGGCTGTGGCGCTGAAGTTGCCTGTGAATGTGGAGTTGGTGGCATGTGAAACCCGCATGTGGAGCATTCGTTTGTGTGGGATGCTCTATCAGGTTCATTCCTAGATAATGCACTCAAAGGGCACTAAGCATAGAGTGTGAAAACTGAGTTTCCTTGAGAGCTGCTTGGAAGCCTGATGGTGTGTGAATTTAGTGAGCCAAATGGAGTTGTTCTCCCACAAGAACCACTCGGCTGATCCTTCTTCAATATGCCCTTCACCAACATGCAGTGTTTCCTTGATTGAATTAGCTCTCACACCAATATTTGCATCTAGAGCCTTTGCATTGAGGGCTATCTGAAAACGGCTGTGGCGCTGAAGTTGCCTGTGAATGTGGAGTTGGTGGCATGTGAAACCCGCATGTGGAGCATTCGTTTGTGTGGGATGCTCTACCAGGTTCATTCCTAGATAATGCACTCAAAGGGCACTAAGCATAGAGTGTGAAAACTGAGTTTCCTTGAGAGCTGCTTGGAAGCCCGATGGTGTGTGAAGTTAGTGAGCCAAATGGAGTTGTTCTCCCACAAGAACCACTCGGCTGATCCTTCTTCAATATGCCCTTCACCAACATGCAGTGTTTCCTTGATTGAATTAGCTCTCACACCAATATTTGCGTCTAGAGCCTTTGCATTGAGGGCTATCTGAAAACGGCTGTGGCGCTGAAGTTGCCTGTGAATGTGGAGTTGGTGGCATGTGAAACCCGCATGTGGAGCATTCGTTTGTGTGGGATACTGACCAAGCTTCATTTCAGTCCTAGGCACACAAAGGGCACTAAGCATAGAGTGTGAAAACTGAGTTTCCTTGAGAGCTGCTTGGAAGCCTGATGGTGTGTGAAGTTAGTGAGCCAAATGGAGTTGTTCTCCCACAAGAACCACTCGGCTGATCCTTCTTCAATATGCCCTTCACCAACATGCAGTGTTTCCTTGATTGAATTAGCTCTCACACCAATATTTGCGTCTAGAGCCTTTGCATTGAGGGCTATCTGAAAACGGCTGTGGCGCTGAAGTTGCCTGTGAATGTGGAGTTGGTGGCATGTGAAACCCGCATGTGGAGCATTCGTTTGTGTGGGATGCTGACCAAGCTTCATTTCAGTCCTAGGTACTCAAAGGGCACTAAGCATAGAGTGTGAAAACTGAGTTTCCTTGAGAGCTGCTTGGAAGCCTGATGGTGTGTGAAGTTAGTGAGCCAAATGGAGTTGTTCTCCCACAAGAACCACTCGGCTGATCCTTCTTCAATATGCCCTTCACCAACATGCAGTGTTTCCTTGATTGAATTAGCTCTCACACCAATATTTGCGTCTAGAGCCTTTGCATTGAGGGCTATCTGAAAACGGCTGTGGCGCTGAAGTTGCCTGTGAATGTGGAGTTGGTGGCATGTGAAACCCGCATGTGGAGCATTCGTTTGTGTGGGATGCTGACCAAGCTTCATTTCAGTCCTAGCCATACAAAGGGCACTAAGCATAGAGTGTGAAAACTGAGTTTCCTTGAGAGCTGCTTGGAAGCCTGATGGTGTGTGAAGTTAGTGAGCCAAATGGAGTTGTTCTCCCACAAGAACCACTCGGCTGATCCTTCTTTCAAATATGCCCTTCACCAACATGCAGTGTTTCCTTGATTGAATTAGCTCTCACACCAATATTTGCGTCTAGAGCCTTTGCATTGAGGGCTATCTGAAAACGGCTGTGGCGCTGAAGTTGCCTGTGAATGTGGAGTTGGTGGGATGTGAAACCCGCATGTGGAGCATTCGTTTGTGTGGGATGCTCTACCAGGTTCATTCCTAGATAATGCACTCAAAGGGCACTAAGCATAGAGTGTGAAAACTGAGTTTCCTTGAGAGCTGCTTGGAAGCCTGATGGTGTGTGAAGTTAGTGAGCCAAATGGAGTTGTTCTCCCACAAGAACCACTCGGCTGATCCTTCTTCAATATGCCCTTCACCAACATGCAGTGTTTCCTTGATTGAATTAGCTCTCACACCAATATTTGCATCTAGAGCCTTTGCATTGAGGGCTATCTGAAAACGGCTGTGGCGCTGAAGTTGCCTGTGAATGTGGAGTTGGTGGCATGTGAAACCCGCATGTGGAGCATTCGTTTGTGTGGGATGCTCTACCAGGTTCATTCCTAGATAATGCACTCAAAGGGCACTAAGCATAGAGTGTGAAAACTGAGTTTCCTTGAGAGCTGCTTGGATGCCTGATGGTGTGTGAAGTTAGTGAGCCAAATGGAGTTGTTCTCCCACAAGAACCACTCGGCTGATCCTTCTTCAATATGCCCTTCACCAACATGCAGTGTTTCCTTGATTGAATTAGCTCTCACACCAATATTTGCGTCTAGAGCCTTTGCATTGAGGGCTATCTGAAAACGGCAGTGGCGCTGAAATTGCCTGTGAATGTGGAGTTGGTGTCATGTGAAACCCGCATGTGGAGCATTCGTTTGTGTGGGATGCTCTCCAAGCTTCATTTCAGTCCTAGGCACTCAAAGGGCACTAAGCATATAGTGTGAAAACTGAGTTTCCTTGAGAGCTGCTTGGAAGCCTGATGGTGTGTGAAGTTAGTGAGCCAAATGGAGTTGTTCTCCCACAAGAACCACTCGACTGATCCTTCTTCAATATGCCCTTCACCAACATGCAGTGTTTCCTTGATTGAATTAGCTCTCACACCAATATTTGCGTCTAGAGCCTTTGCATTGAGGGCTATCTGAAAATGGCTGTGGCGCTGAAGTTGCCTGTGAATGTGGAGTTGGTGGCATGTGAAACCCGCATGTGGAGCATTCCTTTGTGTGGGATGCTCTACCAGGTTCATTCCTAGATAATGCACTCAAAGGGCACTAAGCATAGAGTGTGAAAACTGAGTTTCCTTGAGAGCTGCTTGGAAGCCTGATGGTGTGTGAAGTTAGTGAGCCAAATGGAGTTGTTCTCCCACAAGAACCACTCGGCTGATCCTTCTTCAATATGCCCTTCACCAACATGCAGTGTTTCCTTGATTGAATTAGCTCTCACACCAATATTTGCGTCTAGAGCCTTTGCATTGAGGGCTATCTGAAAACGGCTGTGGCGCTGAAGTTGCCTGTGAATGTGGAGTTGGTGGCATGTGAAACCCGCATGTGGAGCATTCGTTTGTGTGGGATGCTCTACCAGGTTCATTCCTAGATAATGCACTCAAAGGGCACTAAGCATAGAGTGTGAAAACTGAGTTTCCTTGAGAGCTGCTTGGAAGCCTGATGGTGTGTGAAGTTAGTGAGCCAAATGGAGTTGTTCTCCCACAAGAACCACTCGGCTGATCCTTCTTCAATATGCCCTTCAGCAACATGCAGTGTTTCCTTGATTGAATTAGCTCTCACACCAATATTTGCGTCTAGAGCCTTTGCATTGAGGGCTATCTGAAAACGGCTGTGGCGCTGAAGTTGCCTGTGAATGTGGAGTTGGTGGCATGTGAAACCCGCATGTGGAGCATTCGTTTGTGTGGGATGCTCACCAAGCTTCATTTCAGTCCTAGGCACACAAAGAGCACTAAGCATAGAGTGAAAACTGAGTTTCCTTGAGAGCTGCTTGGAAGCCTGATGGTGTGTGAAGTTAGTGAGCCAAATGGAGTTGTTCTCCCACAAGAACCACTCGGCTGATCCTTCTTCAATATGCCCTTCACCAACATGCAGTGTTTCCTTGATTGAATTAGCTCTCACACCAATATTTGCGTCTAGAGCCTTTGCATTGAGGGCTATCTGAAAACGGCTGTGGCGCTGAAGTTGCCTGTGAATGTGGAGTTGGTGGCATGTGAAACCCGCATGTGGAACATTCGTTTGTGTGGGATGCTCTACCAGGTTCATTACTAGATAATGCACTCAAAAGGCACTAAGCATAGAGTGTGAAAACTGAGTTTCCTTGAGAGCTACTTGGAAGCCTGATGGTGTGTGAAGTTAGTGAGCCAAATGGAGTTGTTCTCCCACAAGAACCACTCGGCTGATCCTTCTTCAATATGCCCTTCACCAACATGCAGTGTTGCCTTGATTGAATTAGCTCTCACACCAATATTTGCGTCTAGAGCCTTTGCATTGAGGGCTATCTGAAAACGGCTGTGGCGCTGAAGTTGCCTGTGAATGTGGAGTTGGTGGCATGTGAAACCCGCATGTGGAGCATTCGTTTGTGTGGAATGCTCTACCAGGTTCATTCCTAGATAATGCACTCAAAGGGCACTAAGCATAGAGTGTGAAAACTGAGTTTCCTTGAGAGCTGCTTGGAAGCCTGATGGTGTGTGAAGTTAGTGAGCCAAATGGAGTTGTTCTCCCACAAGAACCACTCGGCTGATCCTTCTTCAATATGCCCTTCAGCAACATGCAGTGTTTCCTTGATTGAATTAGCTCTCACACCAATATTTGCGTCTAGAGCCTTTGCATTGAGGGCTATCTGAAAACGGCTGTGGCGCTGAAGTTGCCTGTGAATGTGGAGTTGGTGGCATGTGAAACCCGCATGTGGAGCATTCGTTTGTGTGGGATGCTCTACCAGGTTCATTGCTAATTAATGCACTCAAAAGGCACTAAGCATAGAGTGTGAAAACTGAGTTTCCTTGAGAGCTGCTTGGAAGCCTGATGGTGTGTGAAGTTAGTGAGCCAAATGGAGTTGTTCTCCCACAAGAACCACTCGGCTGATCCTTCTTCAATATGCCCTTCACCAACATGCAGTGTTTCCTTGATTGAATTAGCTCTCACACCAATATTTGCGTCTAGAGCCTTTGCATTGAGGGCTATCTGAAAACTGCTGTATCGCTGAAGTTGCCTGTGATTGTGGAGTTGGTGGCATGTGAAACCCGCATGTGGAGCATTCGTTTGTGTGGAATGCTCTACCAGGTTCATTCCTAGATAATGCACTCAAAGGGCACTAAGCATAGAGTGTGAAAACTGAGTTTCCTTGAGAGCTGCTTGGAAGCCTGATGGTGTGTGAAGTTAGTGAGCCAAATGGAGTTGTTCTCCCACAAGAACCACTCGGCTGATCCTTCTTCAATATGCCCTTCACCAACATGCAGTGTTTCCTTGATTGAATTAGCTCTCACACCAATATTTGCGTCTAGAGCCTTTGCATTGAGGGCTATCTGAAAACGGCTGTGGCGCTGAAGTTGCCTGTGAATGTGGAGTTGGTGGCATGTGAAACCCGCATGTGGAACATTCGTTTGTGTGGGATGCTCTACCAGGTTCATTCCTAGATAATGCACTCAAAGGGCACTAAGCATAGAGTGTGAAAACTGAGTTTCCTTGAGAGCTGCTTGGAAGCCTGATGGTGTGTGAAGTTAGTGAGCCAAATGGAGTTGTTCTCCCACAAGAACCACTCGGCTGATCCTTCTTCAATATGCCCTTCAGCAACATGCAGTGTTTCCTTGATTGAATTAGCTCTCACACCAATATTTGCGTCTAGAGCCTTTGCATTGAGGGCTATCTGAAAACGGCTGTGGCGCTGAAGTTGCCTGTGAATGTGGAGTTGGTGGCATGTGAAACCCGCATGTGGAGCATTCGTTTGTGTGGGATGCTCTACCAGGTTCATTGCTAATTAATGCACTCAAAAGGCACTAAGCATAGAGTGTGAAAACTGAGTTTCCTTGAGAGCTGCTTGGAAGCCTGATGGTGTGTGAAGTTAGTGAGCCAAATGGAGTTGTTCTCCCACAAGAACCACTCGGCTGATCCTTCTTCAATATGCCCTTCACCAACATGCAGTGTTTCCTTGATTGAATTAGCTCTCACACCAATATTTGCGTCTAGAGCCTTTGCATTGAGGGCTATCTGAAAACGGCTGTGGCGCTGAAGTTGCCTGTGAATGTGGAGTTGGTGGCATGTGAAACCCGCATGTGGAGCATTCGTTTGTGTGGGATGCTGACCAAGCTTCTTTTCAGTCCTAGGCACACAAAGAGCACTAAGCATAGAGTGTGAAAACTGAGTTTCCTTGAGAGCTGCTTGGAAGCCTGATGGTGTGTGAAGTTAGTGAGCCAAATGGAGTTGTTCTCCCACAAGAACCACTCGGCTGATCCTTCTTCAATATGCCCTTCACCAACATGCAGTGTTTCCTTGATTGAATTAGCTCTCACACCAATATTTGCGTCTAGAGCCTTTGCATTGAGGGCTATCTGAAAACGGCTGTGGCGCTGAAGTTGCCTGTGAATGTGGAGTTGGTGGCATGTGAAACCCGCATGTGGAGCATTCGTTTGTGTGGGATACTGACCAAGCATCATTTCAGTCCTAGGCACACAAAGAGCACTAAGCATAGAGTGTGAAAACTGAGTTTCCTTGAGAGCTGCTTGGAAGCCTGATGGTGTGTGAAGTTAGTGAGCCAAATGGAGTTGTTCTCCCACAAGAACCACTCGGCTGATCCTTCTTCAATATGCCCTTCACCAACATGCAGTGTTTCCTTGATTGAATTAGCTCTCACACCAATATTTGCGTCTAGAGCCTTTGCATTGAGGGCTATCTGAAAACGGCTGTGGCGCTGAAGTTGCCTGTGAATGTGGAGTTGGTGGCATGTGAAACCCGCATGTGGAGCATTCGTTTGTGTGGGATGCTCTACCAGGTTCATTACTAGATAATGCACTCAAAAGGCACTAAGCATAGAGTGTGAAAACTGAGTTTCCTTGAGAGCTACTTGGAAGCCTGATGGTGTGTGAAGTTAGTGAGCCAAATGGAGTTGTTCTCCCACAAGAACCACTCGGCTGATCCTTCTTCAATATGCCCTTCACCAACATGCAGTGTTGCCTTGATTGAATTAGCTCTCACACCAATATTTGCGTCTAGAGCCTTTGCATTGAGGGCTATCTGAAAACGGCTGTGGCGCTGAAGTTGCCTGTGAATGTGGAGTTGGTGGCATGTGAAACCCGCATGTGGAGCATTCGTTTGTGTGGAATGCTCTACCAGGTTCATTCCTAGATAATGCACTCAAAGGGCACTAAGCATAGAGTGTGAAAACTGAGTTTCCTTGAGAGCTGCTTGGAAGCCTGATGGTGTGTGAAGTTAGTGAGCCAAATGGAGTTGTTCTCCCACAAGAACCACTCGGCTGATCCTTCTTCAATATGCCCTTCAGCAACATGCAGTGTTTCCTTGATTGAATTAGCTCTCACACCAATATTTGCGTCTAGAGCCTTTGCATTGAGGGCTATCTGAAAACGGCTGTGGCGCTGAAGTTGCCTGTGAATGTGGAGTTGGTGGCATGTGAAACCCGCATGTGGAGCATTCGTTTGTGTGGGATGCTCTACCAGGTTCATTGCTAATTAATGCACTCAAAAGGCACTAAGCATAGAGTGTGAAAACTGAGTTTCCTTGAGAGCTGCTTGGAAGCCTGATGGTGTGTGAAGTTAGTGAGCCAAATGGAGTTGTTCTCCCACAAGAACCACTCGGCTGATCCTTCTTCAATATGCCCTTCACCAACATGCAGTGTTTCCTTGATTGAATTAGCTCTCACACCAATATTTGCGTCTAGAGCCTTTGCATTGAGGGCTATCTGAAAACTGCTGTATCGCTGAAGTTGCCTGTGATTGTGGAGTTGGTGGCATGTGAAACCCGCATGTGGAGCATTCGTTTGTGTGGAATGCTCTACCAGGTTCATTCCTAGATAATGCACTCAAAG
Organism: Ochotona princeps; assembly: GCF_030435755.1. Lineage (NCBI taxonomy): Eukaryota > Metazoa > Chordata > Mammalia > Lagomorpha > Ochotonidae > Ochotona > Ochotona princeps. Next base: position 9,909 of record NW_026696563.1, read on the forward strand.
GGCACTAAGCATAGAGTGTGAAAACTGAGTTTCCTTGAGAGCTGCTTGGAAGCCTGATGGTGTGTGAAGTTAGTGAGCCAAATGGAGTTGTTCTCCCACAAGAACCACTCGGCTGATCCTTCTTCAATATGCCCTTCACCAACATGCAGTGTTTCCTTGATTGAATTAGCTCTCACACCAATATTTGCGTCTAGAGCCTTTGCATTGAGGGCTATCTGAAAACGGCTGTGGCGCTGAAGTTGCCTGTGAATGTGGAGTTGGTGGCATGTGAAACCCGCATGTGGAGCATTCGTTTGTGTGGGATACTGACCAAGCATCATTTCAGTCCTAGGCACACAAAGAGCACTAAGCATAGAGTGTGAAAACTGAGTTTCCTTGAGAGCTGCTTGGAAGCCTGATGGTGTGTGAAGTTAGTGAGCCAAATGGAGTTGTTCTCCCACAAGAACCACTCGGCTGATCCTTCTTCAATATGCCCTTCACCAACATGCAGTGTTTCCTTGATTGAATTAGCTCTCACACCAATATTTGCGTCTAGAGCCTTTGCATTGAGGGCTATCTGAAAACGGCTGTGGCGCTGAAGTTGCCTGTGAATGTGGAGTTGGTGGCATGTGAAACCCGCATGTGGAACATTCGTTTGTGTGGGATGCTCTACCAGGTTCATTCCTAGATAATGCACTCAAAGGGCACTAAGCATAGAGTGTGAAAACTGAGTTTCCTTGAGAGCTGCTTGGAAGCCTGATGGTGTGTGAAGTTAGTGAGCCAAATGGAGTTGTTCTCCCACAAGAACCACTCGGCTGATCCTTCTTCAATATGCCCTTCAGCAACATGCAGTGTTTCCTTGATTGAATTAGCTCTCACACCAATATTTGCGTCTAGAGCCTTTGCATTGAGGGCTATCTGAAAACGGCTGTGGCGCTGAAGTTGCCTGTGAATGTGGAGTTGGTGGCATGTGAAACCCGCATGTGGAGCATTCGTTTGTGTGGGATGCTCTACCAGGTTCATTGCTAATTAATGCACTCAAAAGGCACTAAGCATAGAGTGTGAAAACTGAGTTTCCTTGAGAGCTGCTTGGAAGCCTGATGGTGTGTGAAGTTAGTGAGCCAAATGGAGTTGTTCTCCCACAAGAACCACTCGGCTGATCCTTCTTCAATATGCCCTTCACCAACATGCAGTGTTTCCTTGATTGAATTAGCTCTCACACCAATATTTGCGTCTAGAGCCTTTGCATTGAGGGCTATCTGAAAACGGCTGTGGCGCTGAAGTTGCCTGTGAATGTGGAGTTGGTGGCATGTGAAACCCGCATGTGGAGCATTCGTTTGTGTGGGATGCTGACCAAGCTTCTTTTCAGTCCTAGGCACACAAAGAGCACTAAGCATAGAGTGTGAAAACTGAGTTTCCTTGAGAGCTGCTTGGAAGCCTGATGGTGTGTGAAGTTAGTGAGCCAAATGGAGTTGTTCTCCCACAAGAACCACTCGGCTGATCCTTCTTCAATATGCCCTTCACCAACATGCAGTGTTTCCTTGATTGAATTAGCTCTCACACCAATATTTGCGTCTAGAGCCTTTGCATTGAGGGCTATCTGAAAACTGCTGTGGCGCTGAAGTTGCCTGTGATTGTGGAGTTATTGGCATGTGAAACCCGCATGTGGAGCATTCGTTTGTGTGGAATGCTCTACCAGGTTCATTCCTAGATAATGCACTCAAAGGGCACTAAGCATAGAGTGTGAAAACTGAGTTTCCTTGAGAGCTGCTTGGAAGCCTGATGGTGTGTGAAGTTAGTGAGCCAAATGGAGTTGTTCTCCCACAAGAACCACTCGGCTGATCCTTCTTCAATATGCCCTTCACCAACATGCAGTGTTTCCTTGATTGAATTAGCTCTCACACCAATATTTGCGTCTAGAGCCTTTGCATTGAGGGCTATCTGAAAACGGCTGTGGCGCTGAAGTTGCCTGTGAATGTGGAGTTGGTGGCATGTGAAACCCGCATGTGGAGCATTCGTTTGTGTGGGATACTGACCAAGCATCATTTCAGTCCTAGGCACACAAAGAGCACTAAGCATAGAGTGTGAAAACTGAGTTTCCTTGAGAGCTGCTTGGAAGCCTGATGGTGTGTGAAGTTAGTGAGCCAAATGGAGTTGTTCTCCCACAAGAACCACTCGGCTGATCCTTCTTCAATATGCCCTTCACCAACATGCAGTGTTTCCTTGATTGAATTAGCTCTCACACCAATATTGGCGTCTAGAGCCTTTGCATTGAGGGCTATCTGAAAACGGCTGTGGCGCTGAAGTTGCCTGTGAATGTGGAGTTGGTGGCATGTGAAACCCGCATGTGGAACATTCGTTTGTGTGGGATGCTCTACCAGGTTCATTCCTAGATAATGCACTCAAAGGGCACTAAGCATAGAGTGTGAAAACTGAGTTTCCTTGAGAGCTGCTTGGAAGCCTGATGGTGTGTGAAGTTAGTGAGCCAAATGGAGTTGTTCTCCCACAAGAACCACTCGGCTGATCCTTCTTCAATATGCCCTTCACCAACATGCAGTGTTTCCTTGATTGAATTAGCTCTCACACCAATATTTGCGTCTAGAGCCTTTGCATTGAGGGCTATCTGAAAACGGCAGTGGCGCTGAAGTTGCCTGTGAATGTGGAGTTGGTGGCATGTGAAACCCGCATGTGGAGCATTCGTTTGTGTGGAATGCTCTACCAGGTTCATTCCTAGATAATGCACTCAAAGGGCACTAAGCATAGAGTGTGAAAACTGAGTTTCCTTGAGAGCTGCTTGGAAGCCTGATGGTGTGTGAAGTTAGTGAGCCAAATGGAGTTGTTCTCCCACAAGAACCACTCGACTGATCCTTCTTCAATATGCCCTTCACCAACATGCAGTGTTTCCTTGATTGAATTAGCTCTCACACCAATATTTGCGTCTAGAGCCTTTGCATTGAGGGCTATCTGAAAACGGCTGTGGCGCTGAAGTTGCCTGTGAATGTGGAGTTGGTGGCATGTGAAACCCGCATGTGGAGCATTCGTTTGTGTGGGATGCTCTACCAGGTTCATTCCTAGATAATGCACTCAAAGGGCACTAAGCATAGAGTGTGAAGACTGAGTTTCCTTGAGAGCTGCTTGGAAGCCTGATGGTGTGTGAAGTTAGTGAGCCAAATGGAGTTGTTCTCCCACAAGAACCACTCGGCTGATCCTTCTTCAATATGCCCTTCACCAACATGCAGTGTTTCCTTGATTGAATTAGCTCTCACACCAATATTTGCGTCTAGAGCCTTTGCATTGAGGGCTATCTGAAAACGGCTGTGGCGCTGAAGTTGCCTGTGAATGTGGAGTTGGTGGCATGTGAAACCCGCATGTGGAGCATTCGTTTGTGTGGGATGCTGACCAAGCTTCATTTCAGTCCTAGGCACACAAAGTGCACTAAGCATAGAGTGTGAAAACTGAGTTTCCTTGAGAGCTGCTTGGAAGCCTGATGGTGTGTGAAGTTAGTGAGCCAAATGGAGTTGTTCTCCCACAAGAACCACTCGGCTGATCCTTCTTCAATATGCCCTTCACCAACATGCAGTGTTTCCTTGATTGAATTAGCTCTCACACCAATATTTGCGTCTAGAGCCTTTGCATTGAGGGCTATCTGAAAACGGCTGTGGCGCTGAAGTTGCCTGTGAATGTGGAGTTGGTGGCATGTGAAACCCGCATGTTTAGCATTCGTTTGTGTGGGATGCTGACCAAGCTTCATTTCAGTCCTAGGCACACAAAGAGCACGAAACATAGAGTGTGAAAACTGAGTTTCCTTGAGAGCTGCTTGGAAGCCTGATGGTGTGTGAAGTTAGTGAGCCAAATGGAGTTGTTCTCCCACAAGAACCACTCGGCTGATCCTTCTTCAATATGCCCTTCACCAACATGCAGTGTTTCCTTGATTGAATTAGCTCTCACACCAATATTTGCGTCTAGAGCCTTTGCATTGAGGGCTATCTGAAAACGGCTGTGGCGCTGAAGTTGCCTGTGAATGTGGAGTTGGTGGCATGTGAAACCCGCATGTGGAGCATTCGTTTGTGTGGAATGCTCTACCAGGTTCATTCCTAGATAATGCACTCAAAGGGCACTAAGCATAGAGTGTGAAAACTGAGTTTCCTTGAGAGCTGCTTGGAAGCCTGATGGTGTGTGAAGTTAGTGAGCCAAATGGAGTTGTTCTCCCACAAGAACCACTCGGCTGATCCTTCTTCAATATGCCCTTCACCAACATGCAGTGTTTCCTTGATTGAATTAGCTCTCACACCAATATTTGCGTCTAGAGCCTTTGCATTGAGGGCTATCTGAAAACGGCTGTGGCGCTGAAGTTGCCTGTGAATGTGGAGTTGGTGGCATGTGAAACCCGCATGTGGAGCATTCGTTTGTGTGGGATGCTCTACCAGGTTCATTCCTAATTAATGCACTCAAAAGGCACTAAGCATAGAGTGTGAAAACTGAGTTTCCTTGAGAGCTGCTTGGAAGCCTGATGGTGTGTGAAGTTAGTGAGCCAAATGGAGTTGTTCTCCCACAAGAACCACTCGGCTGATCCTTCTTCAATATGCCCTTCACCAACATGCAGTGTTTCCTTGATTGAATTAGCTCTCACACCAATATTTGCGTCTAGAGCCTTTGCATTGAGGGCTATCTGAAAACGGCTGTGGCGCTGAAGTTGCCTGTGAATGTGGAGTTGGTGGCATGTGAAACCCGCATGTGGAGCATTCGTTTGTGTGGGATGCTCTATCAGGTTCATTCCTAGATAATGCATTCAATGGGCACTAAGCATAGAGTGTGAAAACTGAGTTTCCTTGAGAGCTGCTTGGAAGCCTGATGGTGTGTGAAGTTAGTGAGCCAAATGGAGTTGTTCTCCCACAAGAACCACTCGGCTGATCCTTCTTCAATATGCCCTTCACCAACATGCAGTGTTTCCTTGATTGAATTAGCTCTCACACCAATATTTGCGTCTAGAGCCTTTGCATTGAGGGCTATCTGAAAACGGCTGTGGCGCTGAAGTTGCCTGTGAATGTGGAGTTGGTGGCATGTGAAACCCGCATGTGGAGCATTCGTTTGTGTGGGATGCTCTACCAGGTTCATTCCTAGATAATGCACTCAAAGAGCACTAAGCATAGAGTGTGAAAACTGAGTTTCCTTGAGAGCTGCTTGGAAGCCTGATGGTGTGTGAATTTAGTGAGCCAAATGGAGTTGTTCTCCCACAAGAACCACTCGGCTGATCCTTCTTCAATATGCCCTTCACCAACATGCAGTGTTTCCTTGATTGAATTAGCTCTCACACCAATATTTGCATCTAGAGCCTTTGCATTGAGGGCTATCTGAAAACGGCTGTGGCGCTGAAGTTGCCTGTGAATGTGGAGTTGGTGGCATGTGAAACCCGCATGTGGAGCATTCGTTTGTGTGGGATGCTCTACCAGGTTCATTCCTAGATAATGCACTCAAAGGGCACTAAGCATAGAGTGTGAAAACTGAGTTTCCTTGAGAGCTGCTTGGAAGCCTGATGGTGTGTGAAGTTAGTGAGCCAAATGGAGTTGTTCTCCCACAAGAACCACTCGGCTGATCCTTCTTCAATATGCCCTTCACCAACATGCAGTGTTTCCTTGATTGAATTAGCTCTCACACCAATATTTGCGTCTAGAGCCTTTGCATTGAGGGCTATCTGAAAACGGCTGTGGCGCTGAAGTTGCCTGTGAATGTGGAGTTGGTGGCATGTGAAACCCGCATGTGGAGCATTCGTTTGTGTGGGATACTGACCAAGCTTCATTTCAGTCCTAGGCACACAAAGGGCACTAAGCATAGAGTGTGAAAACTGAGTTTCCTTGAGAGCTGCTTGGAAGCCTGATGGTGTGTGAAGTTAGTGAGCCAAATGGAGTTGTTCTCCCACAAGAACCACTCGGCTGATCCTTCTTCAATATGCCCTTCACCAACATGCAGTGTTTCCTTGATTGAATTAGCTCTCACACCAATATTTGCGTCTAGAGCCTTTGCATTGAGGGCTATCTGAAAACGGCTGTGGCGCTGAAGTTGCCTGTGAATGTGGAGTTGGTGGCATGTGAAACCCGCATGTGGAGCATTCGTTTGTGTGGGATGCTGACCAAGCTTCATTTCAGTCCTAGGTACTCAAAGGGCACTAAGCATAGAGTGTGAAAACTGAGTTTCCTTGAGAGCTGCTTGGAAGCCTGATGGTGTGTGAAGTTAGTGAGCCAAATGGAGTTGTTCTCCCACAAGAACCACTCGGCTGATCCTTCTTCAATATGCCCTTCACCAACATGCAGTGTTTCCTTGATTGAATTAGCTCTCACACCAATATTTGCGTCTAGAGCCTTTGCATTGAGGGCTATCTGAAAACGGCTGTGGCGCTGAAGTTGCCTGTGAATGTGGAGTTGGTGGCATGTGAAACCCGCATGTGGAGCATTCGTTTGTGTGGGATGCTCTCCAAGATTCATTTCAGTCCTAGCCATACAAAGGGCACTAAGCATAGAGTGTGAAAACTGAGTTTCCTTGAGAGCTGCTTGGAAGCCTGATGGTGTGTGAAGTTAGTGAGCCAAATGGAGTTGTTCTCCCACAAGAACCACTCGGCTGATCCTTCTTCAATATGCCCTTCACCAACATGCAGTGTTTCCTTGATTGAATTAGCTCTCACACCAATATTTGCGTCTAGAGCCTTTGCATTGAGGGCTATCTGAAAACGGCTGTGGCGCTGAAGTTGCCTGTGAATGTGGAGTTGGTGGCATGTGAAACCCGCATGTGGAGCATTCGTTTGTGCGGAATGCTCTACCAGGTTCATTCCTAGATAATGCACTCAAAGGGCACTAAGCATAGAGTGTGAAAACTGAGTTTCCTTGAGAGCTGCTTGGAAGCCTGATGGTGTGTGAAGTTAGTGAGCCAAATGGAGTTGTTCTCCCACAAGAACCACTCGGCTGATCCTTCTTCAATATGCCCTTCACCAACATGCAGTGTTTCCTTGATTGAATTAGCTCTCACACCAATATTTGCGTCTAGAGCCTTTGCATTGAGGGCTATCTGAAAACGGCTGTGGCGCTGAAGTTGCCTGTGAATGTGGAGTTGGTGGCATGTGAAACCCGCATGTGGAGCATTCGTTTGTGTGGGATACTGACCAAGCTTCATTTCAGTCCTAGGCACACAAAGGGCACTAAGCATAGAGTGTGAAAACTGAGTTTCCTTGAGAGCTGCTTGGAAGCCTGATGGTGTGTGAAGTTAGTGAGCCAAATGGAGTTGTTCTCCCACAAGAACCACTCGGCTGATCCTTCTTCAATATGCCCTTCAGCAACATGCAGTGTTTCCTTGATTGAATTAGCTCTCACACCAATATTTGCGTCTAGAGCCTTTGCATTGAGGGCTATCTGAAAACGGCTGTGGCGCTGAAGTTGCCTGTGAATGTGGAGTTGGTGGCATGTGAAACCCGCATGTGGAGCATTCGTTTGTGTGGGATGCTGACCAAGCTTCATTTCAGTCCTAGGTACTCAAAGGGCACTAAGCATAGAGTGTGAAAACTGAGTTTCCTTGAGAGCTGCTTGGAAGCCTGATGGTGTGTGAAGTTAGTGAGCCAAATGGAGTTGTTCTCCCACAAGAACCACTCGGCTGATCGTTCTTCAATATGCCCTTCACCAACATGCAGTGTTTCCTTGATTGAATTAGCTCTCACACCAATATTTGCGTCTAGAGCCTTTGCATTGAGGGCTATCTGAAAATGGCTGTGGCGCTGAAGTTGCCTGTGAATGTGGAGTTGGTGGCATGTGAAACCCGCATGTGGAGCATTCGTTTGTGTGGGATGCTCTACCAGGTTCATTACTAGATAATGCACTCAAAGGGCACTAAGCATAGAGTGTGAAAACTGAGTTTCCTTGAGAGCTGCTTGGAAGCCTGATGGTGTGTGAAGTTAGTGAGCCAAATGGAGTTGTTCTCCCACAAGAACCACTCGGCTGATCCTTCTTCAATATGCCCTTCACCAACATGCAGTGTTTCCTTGATTGAATTAGCTCTCACACCAATATTTGCATCTAGAGCCTTTGCATTGAGGGCTATCTGAAAACGGCTGTGGCGCTGAAGTTGCCTGTGAATGTGGAGTTGGTGGCATGTGAAACCCGCATGTGGAGCATTCGTTTGTGTGGGATGCTCTACCAGGTTCATTCCTAGATAATGCACTCAAAGGGCACTAAGCATAGAGTGTGAAAACTGAGTTTCCTTGAGAGCTGCTTGGAAGCCTGATGGTGTGTGAAGTTAGTGAGCCAAATGGAGTTGTTCTCCCACAAGAACCACTCGACTGATCCTTCTTCAATATGCCCTTCACCAACATGCAGTGTTTCCTTGATTGAATTAGCTCTCACACCAATATTTGCGTCTAGAGCCTTTGCATTGAGGGCTATCTGAAAATGGCTGTGGCGCTGAAGTTGCCTGTGAATGTGGAGTTGGTGGCATGTGAAACCCGCATGTGGAGCATTCGTTTGTGTGGGATGCTCACCAAGCTTCATTTCAGTCCTAGGCACACAAAGAGCACTAAGCATAGAGTGAAAACTGAGTTTCCTTGAGAGCTGCTTGGAAGCCTGATGGTGTGTGAAGTTAGTGAGCCAAATGGAGTTGTTCTCCCACAAGAACCACTCGGCTGATCCTTCTTCAATATGCCCTTCACCAACATGCAGTGTTTCCTTGATTGAATTAGCTCTCACACCAATATTTGCGTCTAGAGCCTTTGCATTGAGGGCTATCTGAAAACGGCTGTGGCGCTGAAGTTGCCTGTGAATGTGGAGTTGGTGGCATGTGAAACCCGCATGTGGAACATTCGTTTGTGTGGGATGCTCTACCAGGTTCATTACTAGATAATGCACTCAAAAGGCACTAAGCATAGAGTGTGAAAACTGAGTTTCCTTGAGAGCTACTTGGAAGCCTGATGGTGTGTGAAGTTAGTGAGCCAAATGGAGTTGTTCTCCCACAAGAACCACTCGGCTGATCCTTCTTCAATATGCCCTTCACCAACATGCAGTGTTGCCTTGATTGAATTAGCTCTCACACCAATATTTGCGTCTAGAGCCTTTGCATTGAGGGCTATCTGAAAACGGCTGTGGCGCTGAAGTTGCCTGTGAATGTGGAGTTGGTGGCATGTGAAACCCGCATGTGGAGCATTCGTTTGTGTGGAATGCTCTACCAGGTTCATTCCTAGATAATGCACTCAAAGGGCACTAAGCATAGAGTGTGAAAACTGAGTTTCCTTGAGAGCTGCTTGGAAGCCTGATGGTGTGTGAAGTTAGTGAGCCAAATGGAGTTGTTCTCCCACAAGAACCACTCGGCTGATCCTTCTTCAATATGCCCTTCACCAACATGCAGTGTTTCCTTGATTGAATTAGCTCTCACACCAATATTTGCGTCTAGAGCCTTTGCATTGAGGGCTATCTGAAAACGGCTGTGGCGCTGAAGTTGCCTGTGAATGTGGAGTTGGTGGCATGTGAAACCCGCATGTGGAGCATTCGTTTGTGTGGGATGCTCTACCAGGTTCATTGCTAATTAATGCACTCAAAAGGCACTAAGCATAGAGTGTGAAAACTGAGTTTCCTTGAGAGCTGCTTGGAAGCCTGATGATGTGTGAAGTTAGTGAGCCAAATGGAGTTGTTCTCCCACAAGAACCACTCGGCTGATCCTTCTTCAATATGCCCTTCACCAACATGCAGTGTTTCCTTGATTGAATTAGCTCTCACACCAATATTTGCGTCTAGAGCCTTTGCATTGAGGGCTATGTGAAAACGGCTGTGGCGCTGAAGTTGCCTGTGAATGTGGAGTTGGTGGCATGTGAAACCCGCATGTGGAGCATTCGTTTGTGTGGGATGCTGACCAAGCTTCTTTTCAGTCCTAGGCACACAAAGAGCACTAAGCATAGAGTGTGAAAACTGAGTTTCCTTGAGAGCTGCTTGGAAGCCTGATGGTGTGTGAAGTTAGTGAGCCAAATGGAGTTGTTCTCCCACAAGAACCACTCGGCTGATCCTTCTTCAATATGCCCTTCACCAACATGCAGTGTTTCCTTGATTGAATTAGCTCTCACACCAATATTTGCGTCTAGAGCCTTTGCATTGAGGGCTATCTGAAAACGGCTGTGGCGCTGAAATTGCCTGTGAATGTGGAGTTGGTGGCATGTGAAACCCGCATGTGGAGCATTCGTTTGTGTGGGATGCTGACCAAGCTTCATTTCAGTCTAGGCACACAAAGAGCACTAAGCATAGAGTGTGAAAACTGAGTTTCCTTGAGAGCTGCATGGAAGCCTGACTGCATGGAAGCCTGATGGTGTTGTGAAGTTAGTGAGCCAAATGGAGTTGTTCTCCCACAAGAACCACTCGGCTGATCCTTCTTCAATATGCCCTTCACCAACATGCAGTGTTTCCCTTGATTGAATTAGCTCTCACACCAATATTTGCGTCTAGAGCCTTTGCATTGAGGGCTATCTGAAAACGGCTGTGGCGCTGAAGTTGCCTGTGAATGTGGAGTTGGTGGCATGTGAAAACCCGCATGTGGAGCATTCGTTTGTGTGGGATGCTCTACCAGGTTCATTCCTAGATAATGCACTCAAAGGGCAACTAAGCATAGAGTGTGAAAAACTGAGTTTCCTTGAGAGCTGCTTGGAAGCCTGATGGTGTGTGAAGTTAGTGAGCCAAATGGAGTTGTTCTCCCACAAGAAACCACTCGGCTGATCCTTCTTCAATATGCCCCTTCACCAACATGCAGTGTTTCCTTGATTGAATTAGCTCTCACACCAATATTTGCATCTAGAGCCTTTGCATTGAGGGCTATCTGAAAACGGCTGTGGCGCTGAAGTTGCCTGTGAATGTGGAGTTGGTGGCATGTGAAAACCCGCAATGTTTAGCATTCGTTTGTGTGGGATGCTGACCAAGCTTCATTTCAGTCCTAGGCACACAAAGAGCACGAAACATAGAGTGTGAAAACTGAGTTTCCTTGAGAGCTGCTTGGAAGCCTGATGGTGTGTGAAGTTAGTGAGCCAAATGGAGTTGTTCTCCCACAAGAACCACTCGGCTGATCCTTCTTCAATATGCCCTTCACCAACATGCAGTGTTTCCTTGATTGAATTAGCTCTCACCACCAATATTTGCGTCTAGAGCCTTTGCATTGAGGGCTATCTGAAAACGGCTGTGGCGCTGAAGTTGCCTGTGAATGTGGAAGTTGGTGGCATGTGAAACCCGCATGTGGAGCATTCGTTTGTGTGGGAATGCTCTACCAGGTTCATTCCTAATTAATGCACTCAAAAGGCACTAAGCATAGAGTGTGAAAACTGAGTTTCCTTGAGAGCTGCTTGGAAGCCTGATGGTGTGTGAAGTTAGTGAGCCAAATGGAGTTGTTCTCCCACAAGAACCACTCGGCTGATCCTTCTTCAATATGCCCTTCACCAACATGCAGTGTTTCCTTGATTGAATTAGCTCTCACACCAATATTTGCGTCTAGAGCCTTTGCATTGAGGGCTATCTGAAAACGGCTGTGGCGCTGAAATTGCCTGTGAATGTGGAGTTGGTGGCATGTGAAACCCGCATGTGGAGCATTCGTTTGTGTGGGGATGCTGACCAAGCTTCATTTCAGTCCTAGGCACACAAAGAGCACTAAGCATAGAGTGTGAAAACTGAGTTTCCTTGAGAGCTGCTTGGAAGCCTGATGGTGTGTGAAGTTAGTGAGCCAAATGGAGTTGTTCTCCCACAAGAACCACTCGGCTGATCCTTCTTCAATATGCCCTTCACCAACATGCAGTGTTTCCTTGATTGAATTAGCTCTCACACCAATATTTTGCGTCTAGAGCCTTTGCATTGAGGGCTATCTGAAAACGGCTGTGGCGCTGAAGTTGCCTGTGAATGTGGAGTTGGTGGCATGTGAAACCCGCATGTGGAACATTTGTTTGTGTGGGATGCTCTACCAGGTTCATTCCTAGATAATGCACTCAAAGGGCACTAAGCATAGAGTGTGAAAAACTGAGTTTCCTTGAGAGCTGCTTGGAAGCCTGATGGTGTGTGAAGTTAGTGAGCCAAATGGAGTTGTTCTCCCACAAGAACCACTCGGCTGATCCTTCTTCAATATGCCCTTCACCAACATGCAGTGTTTCCTTGATTGAATTAGCTCTCACACCAATATTTGCATCTAGAGCCTTTGCATTGAGGGCTATCTGAAAACGGCTGTGGCGCTGAAGTTGCCTGTGAATGTGGAGTTGGTGGCATGTGAAACCCGCATGTTTAGCATTCGTTTGTGTGGGATGCTGACCAAGCTTCATTTCAGTCCTAGGCACACAAAGAGCACGAAACATAGAGTGTGAAAACTGAGTTTTCCTTGAGAGCTGCTTGGAAGCCTGATGGTGTGTGAAGTTAGTGAGCCAAATGGAGTTGTTCTCCCACAAGAACCACTCGGCTGATCCTTCTTCAATATGCCCTTCACCAACATGCAGTGTTTCCTTGATTGAATTAGCTCTCACACCAATATTTGCGTCTAGAGGCCTTTGCATTGAGGGGCTATCTGAAAACGGCTGTGGCGCTGAAGTTGCCTGTGAATGTGGAGTTGGTGGCAATGTGAAACCCGCATGTGGAGCATTCGTTTGTGTGGGATGCTCTACCAGGTTCATTCCTAATTAATGCACTCAAAAGGCACTAAGCATAGAGTGTGAAAACTGAGTTTCCTTGAGAAGCTGCTTGGAAGCCTGATGGTGTGTGAAGTTAGTGAGCCAAATGGAGTTGTTCTCCCACAAAGAACCACTCGGCTGATCCTTCTTCAATATGCCCTTCACCAACATGCAGTGTTGCCTTGATTGAATTAGCTCTCACACCAATATTTGCGTCTAGAGCCTTTGCATTGAGGGCTATCTGAAAACGGCAGTGGCGCTGAAATTGCCTGTGAATGTGGAGTTGGTGTCATGTGAAAACCCGCATGTGGAGCATTCGTTTGTGTGGGATGCTCTCCAAGCTTCATTTCAGTCCTAGGCACTCAAAGGGCACTAAGCATAGAGTGTGAAAACTGAGTTTCCTTGAGAGCTGCTTGGAAGCCTGATGGTGTGTGAAGTTAGTGAGCCAAATGGAGTTGTTCTCCCACAAGAACCACTCGGCTGAATCCTTCTTCAATATGCCCTTCACCAACATGCAGTGTTTCCTTGATTGAATTAGCTCTCACACCAATATTTGCGTCTAGAGCCTTTGCATTGAGGGCTATCTGAAAACGGCTGTGGCGCTGAAGTTGCCTGTGAATGTGGAGTTGGTGGCATGTGAAACCCGCATGTGGAACATTTGTTTGTGTGGGATGCTCTACCAGGTTTCATTACTAGATAATGCACTCAAAAGGCACTAAGCATAGAGTGTGAAAAACTGAGTTTCCTTGAGAGCTACTTGGAAGCCTGATGGTGTGTGAAGTTAGTGAGCCAAATGGAGTTGTTCTCCCCACAAGAACCACTCGGCTGATCCTTCTTCAATATGCCCTTCACCAACATGCAGTGTTGCCTTGATTGAATTAGCTCTCACACCAATATTTGCGTCTATTGAGGGCTATCTGAAAACGGCTGTGGGCGCTGAAGTTGCCTGTGAATGTGGAGTTGGTGGCATGTGAAACCCGCATGTGGAGCATTCGTTTGTGTGGGATGCTGACCAAGCTTCTTTTCAGTCCTAGGCACAGAAAGAGCACTAAGCATAGAGTGTGAAAACTGAGTTTCCTTGAGAGCTGCTTGGAAGCCTGATGGTGTGTGAAGTTAGTGAGCCAAATGGAGTTGTTCTCCCACAAGAACCACTCGGCTGATCCTTCTTCAATATGCCCTTCAGCAACATGCAGTGTTTCCTTGATTGAATTAGCTCTCACACCAATATTTGCGTCTAGAGCCTTTGCATTGAGGGGCTAACTGAAAACGGCTGTGGCGCTGAAGTTGCCTGTGAATGTGGAGTTGGTGGCATGTGAAACCCGCATGTGGAGCATTCGTTTGTGTGGGATACTGACCAAGCTTCATTTCAGTCCTAGGCACACAAAGAGCACTAAGCATAGAGTGTGAAAACTGAGTTTCCTTGAGAGCTGCTTGGAAGCCTGATGGTGTGTGAAGTTAGTGAGCCAAATGGAGTTGTTCTCCCCACAAGAACCACTCGGCTGATCCTTCTTCAATATGCCCTTCACCAACATGCAGTGTTTCCTTGATTGAATTAGCTCTCACACCAATATTTGCGTCTAGAGCCTTTGCATTGAGGGCTATCTGAAAACGGCTGTGGCGCTGAAATTGCCTGTGAATGTGGAGTTGGTGGCATGTGAAACCCGCATGTGGAGCATTCGTTTGTGTGGGATGCTGACCAAGCTTCATTTCAGTCCTAGGCACACAAAGAGCACTAAGCATAGAGTGTGAAAACTGAGTTTCCTTGAGAGCTGCTTGGAAGCCTGATGGTGTGTGAAGTTAGTGAGCCAAATGGAGTTGTTCTCCCACAAGAACCACTCGGCTGATCCTTCTTCAATATGCCCTTCACCAACATGCAGTGTTTCCCTTGATTGAATTAGCTCTCACACCAATATTTGCGTCTAGAGCCTTTGCATTGAGGGCTATCTGAAAACGGCTGTGGCGCTGAAGTTGCCTGTGAATGTGGAGTTGGTGGCATGTGAAACCCGCATGTGGAACATTCGTTTGTGTGGGATGCTCTACCAGGTTCATTCCTAGATAATGCACTCAAAGGGCACTAAGCATAGAGTGTGAAAACTGAGTTTCCTTGAGAGCTGCTTGGAAGCCTGATGGTGTGTGAAGTTAGTGAGCCAAATGGAGTTGTTCTCCCACAAGAACCACTCGGCTGATCCTTCTTCAATATGCCCTTCACCAACATGCAGTGTTTCCTTGATTGAATTAGCTCTCACACAAATATTTGCATCTAGAGCCTTTGCATTGAGGGCTATCTGAAAACGGCTGTGGCGCTGAAGTTGCCTGTGAATGTGGAGTTGGTGGCATGTGAAACCCGCATGTTTAGCATTCGTTTGTGTGGGATGCTGACCAAGCTTCATTTCAGTCCTAGGCACACAAAGAGCACGAAACATAGAGTGTGAAAACTGAGTTTCCTTGAGAGCTGCTTGGAAGCCTGATGGTGTGTGAAGTTAGTGAGCCAAATGGAGTTGTTCTCCCACAAGAACCACTCGGCTGATCCTTCTTCAATATGCCCTTCACCAACATGCAGTGTTGCCTTGATTGAATTAGCTCTCACACCAATATTTGCGTCTAGAGCCTTTGCATTGAGGGCTATCTGAAAACGGCTGTGGCGCTGAAGTTGCCTGTGAATGTGGAGTTGTTGGCATGTGAAACCCGCATGTGGAGCATTCGTTTGTGTGGGATGCTCTACCAGGTTCATTCCTAGATAATGCACTCAAAAGGCACTAAGCATAGAGTGTGAAAACTGAGTTTCCTTGAGAGCTGCTTGGAAGCCTGATGGTGTGTGAAGTTAGTGAGCCAAATGGAGTTGTTCTCCCACAAGAACCACTCGGCTGATCCTTCTTCAATATGCCCTTCACCAACATGCAGTGTTTCCTTGATTGAATTAGCTCTCACACCAATATTTGCGTCTAGAGCCTTTGCATTGAGGGCTATCTGAAAACGGCTGTGGCGCTGAAGTTGCCTGTGAATGTGGAGTTGGTGGCATGTGAAACCCGCATGTGGAGCATTCGTTTGTGTGGGATGCTCTACCAGGTTCATTCCTAGATAATGCATTCAATGGGCACTAAACATAGAGTGTGAAAACTGAGTTTCCTTGAGAGATGCTTGGAAGCCTGATGGTGTGTGACGTTAGTGAGCCAAATGGAGTTGTTCTCCCACAAGAACCACTCGGCTGATCCTTCTTCAATATGCCCTTCACCAACATGCAGTGTTTCCTTGATTGAATTAGCTCTCACACCATATTTGCGTCTAGAGCCTTTGCATTGAGGGCTATCTGGAAAACGGCTGTGGCGCTGAAGTTGCCTGTGAATGTGGAGTTGGTGGCATGTGAAACCCGCATGTGGAGCATTCGTTTGTGTGGGATTGCTCTACCAGGTTCATTACTAGATAATGCACTCAAAGGGCACTAAGCATAGAGTGTGAAAACTGAGTTTCCTTGAGAGCTGCTTGGAAGCCTGATGGTGTGTGAAGTTAGTAGTGAGCCAAATGGAGTTGTTCTCCCCACAAGAACCACTCGGCTGATCCTTCTTCAATATGCCCTTCAACAACATGCAGTGTTGCCTTGATTGAATTAGCTCTCACACCAATATTTGCGTCTAGAGCCTTTGCATTGAGGGCTATCTGAAAACGGCTGTGGCGCTGAAGTTGCCTGTGAATGTGGAGTTGGTGGCATGTGAAACCCGCATGTGGAGCATTCGTTTGTGTGGGATGCTCTACCAGGTTCATTCCTAGATAATGCACTCAAAAGGCACTAAGCATAGAGTGTGAAAACTGAGTTTCCTTGAGAGCTGCTTGGAAGCCTGATGGTGTGTGAAGTTAGTGAGCCAAATGGAGTTGTTCTCCCACAAGAACCACTCGGCTGATCCTTCTTCAATATGCCCTTCACCAACATGCAGTGTTTCCTTGATTGAATTAGCTCTCACACCAATATTTGCGTCTAGAGCCTTTGCATTGAGGGCTATCTGAAAACGGCTGTGGCGCTGAAGTTGCCTGTGAATGTGGAGTTGGTGGCATGTGAAACCCGCATGTGGAGCATTCGTTTGTGTGGGATGCTCTACCAGGTTCATTCCTAGATAATGCATTCAATGGGCACTAAACATAGAGTGTGAAAACTGAGTTTCCTTGAGAGATGCTTGGAAGCCTGATGGTGTGTGACGTTAGTGAGCCAAATGGAGTTGTTCTCCCACAAGAACCACTCGGCTGATCCTTCTTCAATATGCCCTTCACCAACATGCAGTGTTTCCTTGATTGAATTAGCTCTCACACCAATATTTGCGTCTAGAGCCTTTGCATTGAGGGCTATCTGAAAACGGCTGTGGCGCTGAAGTTGCCTGTGAATGTGGAGTTGGTGGCATGTGAAACCCGCATGTGGAGCATTCGTTTGTGTGGGATGCTCTACCAGGTTCATTACTAGATAATGCACTCAAAGGGCACTAAGCATAGCAGTGTGAAAACTGAGTTTCCTTGAGAGCTACATGGAAGCCAGATGGTGTGTGAAGTTAGTGAGCCAAATGGAGTTGTTCTCCCACAAGAACCACTCGGCTGATCCTTCTTCAATATGCCCTTCACCAACATGCAGTGTTTCCTTGATTGAATTAGCTCTCACACCAATATTTGCGTCTAGAGCCTTTGCATTGAGGGCTATCTGAAAACGGCTGTGGCGCTGAAGTTGCCTGTGAATGTGGAGTTGGTGGCATGTGAAACCCGCATGTGGAGCATTCGTTTGTGTGGGATGCTGACCAAGCTTCATTTCAGTCCTAGGCACACAAAGAGCACTAAGCATAGAGTGTGAAAACTGAGTTTCCTTGAGAGCTGCTTGGAAGCCTGATGGTGTGTGAAGTTAGTGAGCCAAATGGAGTTGTTCTCCCACAAGAACCACTCGGCTGATCCTTCTTCAATATGCCCTTCACCAACATGCAGTGTTTCCTTGATTGAATTAGCTCTCACACCAATATTTGCGTCTAGAGCCTTTGCATTGAGGGCTATCTGAAAACGGCTGTGGCGCTGAAGTTGCCTGTGAATGTGGAGTTGGTGGCATGTGAAACCCGCATGTGGAGCATTCGTTTGTGTGGAATGCTCTACCAGGTTCATTCCTAGATAATGCACTCAAAGGGCACTAAGCATAGAGTGTGAAAACTGAGTTTCCTTGAGAGCTGCTTGGAAGCCTGATGGTGTGTGAAGTTAGTGAGCCAAATGGAGTTGTTCTCCCACAAGAACCACTCGGCTGATCCTTCTTCAATATGCCCTTCACCAACATGCAGTGTTTCCTTGATTGAATTAGCTCTCACACCAATATTTGCGTCTAGAGCCTTTGCATTGAGGGCTATCTGAAAACGGCTGTGGCGCTGAAGTTGCCTGTGAATGTGGAGTTGGTGGCATGTGAAACCCGCATGTGGAGCATTCGTTTGTGTGGGATACTGACCAAGCTTCATTTCAGTCCTAGGCACACAAAGAGCACTAAGCATAGAGTGTGAAAACTGAGTTTCCTTGAGAGCTGCTTGGAAGCCTGATGGTGTGTGAAGTTAGTGAGCCAAATGGAGTTGTTCTCCCACAAGAACCACTCGGCTGATCCTTCTTCAATATGCCCTTCACCAACATGCAGTGTTTCCTTGATTGAATTAGCTCTCACACCAATATTTGCGTCTAGAGCCTTTGCATTGAGGGCTATCTGAAAACGGCTGTGGCGCTGAAATTGCCTGTGAATGTGGAGTTGGTGGCATGTGAAACCCGCATGTGGAGCATTCGTTTGTGTGGGATGCTGACCAAGCTTCATTTCAGTCCTAGGCACACAAAGAGCACTAAGCATAGAGTGTGAAAACTGAGTTTCCTTGAGAGCTGCTTGGAAGCCTGATGGTGTGTGAAGTTAGTGAGCCAAATGGAGTTGTTCTCCCACAAGAACCACTCGGCTGATCCTTCTTCAATATGCCCTTCACCAACATGCAGTGTTTCCTTGATTGAATTAGCTCTCACACCAATATTTGCGTCTAGAGCCTTTGCATTGAGGGCTATCTGAAAACGGCTGTGGCGCTGAAGTTGCCTGTGAATGTGGAGTTGGTGGCATGTGAAACCCGCATGTGGAACATTCGTTTGTGTGGGATGCTCTACCAGGTTCATTCCTAGATAATGCACTCAAAGGGCACTAAGCATAGAGTGTGAAAACTGAGTTTCCTTGAGAGCTGCTTGGAAGCCTGATGGTGTGTGAAGTTAGTGAGCCAAATGGAGTTGTTCTCCCACAAGAACCACTCGGCTGATCCTTCTTCAATATGCCCTTCACCAACATGCAGTGTTTCCTTGATTGAATTAGCTCTCACACCAATATTTGCATCTAGAGCCTTTGCATTGAGGGCTATCTGAAAACGGCTGTGGCGCTGAAGTTGCCTGTGAATGTGGAGTTGGTGGCATGTGAAACCCGCATGTTTAGCATTCGTTTGTGTGGGATGCTGACCAAGCTTCATTTCAGTCCTAGGCACACAAAGAGCACGAAACATAGAGTGTGAAAACTGAGTTTCCTTGAGAGCTGCTTGGAAGCCTGATGGTGTGTGAAGTTAGTGAGCCAAATGGAGTTGTTCTCCCACAAGAACCACTCGGCTGATCCTTCTTCAATATGCCCTTCACCAACATGCAGTGTTTCCTTGATTGAATTAGCTCTCACACCAATATTTGCGTCTAGAGCCTTTGCATTGAGGGCTATCTGAAAACGGCTGTGGCGCTGAAGTTGCCTGTGAATGTGGAGTTGGTGGCATGTGAAACCCGCATGTGGAGCATTCGTTTGTGTGGGATGCTCTACCAGGTTCATTCCTAATTAATGCATTCAAAAGGCACTAAGCATAGAGTGTGAAAACTGAGTTTCCTTGAGAGCTGCTTGGAAGCCTGATGGTGTGTGAAGTTAGTGAGCCAAATGGAGTTGTTCTCCCACAAGAACCACTCGGCTGATCCTTCTTCAATATGCCCTTCACCAACATGCAGTGTTTCCTTGATTGAATTAGCTCTCACACCAATATTTGCGTCTAGAGCCTTTGCATTGAGGGCTATCTGAAAACGGCAGTGGCGCTGAAATTGCCTGTGAATGTGGAGTTGGTGTCATGTGAAACCCGCATGTGGAGCATTCGTTTGTGTGGGATGCTCTCCAAGCTTCATTTCAGTCCTAGGCACTCAAAGGGCACTAAGCATAGAGTGTGAAAACTGAGTTTCCTTGAGAGCTGCTTGGATGCCTGATGGTGTGTGAAGTTAGTGAGCCAAATGGAGTTGTTCTCCCACAAGAACCACTCGACTGATCCTTCTTCAATATGCCCTTCACCAACATGCAGTGTTTCCTTGATTGAATTAGCTCTCACACCAATATTTGCGTCTAGAGCCTTTGCATTGAGGGCTATCTGAAAATGGCTGTGGCGCTGAAGTTGCCTGTGAATGTGGAGTTGGTGGCATGTGAAACCCGCATGTGGAGCATTCCTTTGTGTGGGATGCTCTACCAGGTTCATTCCTAGATAATGCACTCAAAGGGCACTAAGCATAGAGTGTGAAAACTGAGTTTCCTTGAGAGCTGCTTGGAAGCCTGATGGTGTGTGAAGTTAGTGAGCCAAATGGAGTTGTTCTCCCACAAGAACCACTCGGCTGATCCTTCTTCAATATGCCCTTCAGCAACATTCAGTGTTTCCTTGATTGAATTAGCTCTCACACCAATATTTGCGTCTAGAGCCTTTGCATTGAGGGCTATCTGAAAACGGCTGTGGCGCTGAAGTTGCCTGTGAATGTGGAGTTGGTGGCATGTGAAACCCGCATGTGGAGCATTC
This sequence comes from Ochotona princeps, assembly GCF_030435755.1. Lineage (NCBI taxonomy): Eukaryota > Metazoa > Chordata > Mammalia > Lagomorpha > Ochotonidae > Ochotona > Ochotona princeps. Next base: position 30,357 of record NW_026696563.1, read on the forward strand.
GTTTGTGTGGGATGCTCTACCAGGTTCATTCCTAGATAATGCACTCAAAGGGCACTAAGCATAGAGTGTGAAAACTGAGTTTCCTTGAGAGCTGCTTGGAAGCCTGATGGTGTGTGAAGTTAGTGAGCCAAATGGAGTTGTTCTCCCACAAGAACCACTCGGCTGATCCTTCTTCAATATGCCCTTCAGCAACATGCAGTGTTTCCTTGATTGAATTAGCTCTCACACCAATATTTGCGTCTAGAGCCTTTGCATTGAGGGCTATCTGAAAACGGCTGTGGCGCTGAAGTTGCCTGTGAATGTGGAGTTGGTGGCATGTGAAACCCGCATGTGGAGCATTCGTTTGTGTGGGATGCTCACCAAGCTTCATTTCAGTCCTAGGTACTCAAAGAGCACTAAGCATAGAGTGAAAACTGAGTTTCCTTGAGAGCTGCTTGGAAGCCTGATGGTGTGTGAAGTTAGTGAGCCAAATGGAGTTGTTCTCCCACAAGAACCACTCGGCTGATCCTTCTTCAATATGCCCTTCACCAACATGCAGTGTTTCCTTGATTGAATTAGCTCTCACACCAATATTTGCGTCTAGAGCCTTTGCATTGAGGGCTATCTGAAAACGGCAGTGGCGCTGAAATTGCCTGTGAATGTGGAGTTGGTGTCATGTGAAACCCGCATGTGGAGCATTCGTTTGTGTGGGATGCTCTCCAAGCTTCATTTCAGTCCTAGGCACTCAAAGGGCACTAAGCATAGAGTGTGAAAACTGAGTTTCCTTGAGAGCTGCTTGGAAGCCTGATGGTGTGTGAAGTTAGTGAGCCAAATGGAGTTGTTCTCCCACAAGAACCACTCGACTGATCCTTCTTCAATATGCCCTTCACCAACATGCAGTGTTTCCTTGATTGAATTAGCTCTCACACCAATATTTGCGTCTAGAGCCTTTGCATTGAGGGCTATCTGAAAATGGCTGTGGCGCTGAAGTTGCCTGTGAATGTGGAGTTGGTGGCATGTGAAACCCGCATGTGGAGCATTCCTTTGTGTGGGATGCTCTACCAGGTTCATTCCTAGATAATGCACTCAAAGGGCACTAAGCATAGAGTGTGAAAACTGAGTTTCCTTGAGAGCTGCTTGGAAGCCTGATGGTGTGTGAAGTTAGTGAGCCAAATGGAGTTGTTCTCCCACAAGAACCACTCGGCTGATCCTTCTTCAATATGCCCTTCAGCAACATTCAGTGTTTCCTTGATTGAATTAGCTCTCACACCAATATTTGCGTCTAGAGCCTTTGCATTGAGGGCTATCTGAAAACGGCTGTGGCGCTGAAGTTGCCTGTGAATGTGGAGTTGGTGGCATGTGAAACCCGCATGTGGAGCATTCGTTTGTGTGGGATGCTCTACCAGGTTCATTCCTAGATAATGCACTCAAAGGGCACTAAGCATAGAGTGTGAAAACTGAGTTTCCTTGAGAGCTGCTTGGAAGCCTGATGGTGTGTGAAGTTAGTGAGCCAAATGGAGTTGTTCTCCCACAAGAACCACTCGGCTGATCCTTCTACAATATGCCCTTCAGCAACATGCAGTGTTTCCTTGATTGAATTAGCTCTCACACCAATATTTGCGTCTAGAGCCTTTGCATTGAGGGCTATCTGAAAACGGCTGTGGCGCTGAAGTTGCCTGTGAATGTGGAGTTGGTGGCATGTGAAACCCGCATGTGGAGCATTCGTTTGTGTGGGATGCTCACCAAGCTTCATTTCAGTCCTAGGTACTCAAAGAGCACTAAGCATAGAGTGAAAACTGAGTTTCCTTGAGAGCTGCTTGGAAGCCTGATGGTGTGTGAAGTTAGTGAGCCAAATGGAGTTGTTCTCCCACAAGAACCACTCGGCTGATCCTTCTTCAATATGCCCTTCACCAACATGCAGTGTTTCCTTGATTGAATTAGCTCTCACACCAATATTTGCGTCTAGAGCCTTTGCATTGAGGGCTATCTGAAAACGGCTGTGGCGCTGAAGTTGCCTGTGAATGTGGAGTTGGTGGCATGTGAAACCCGCATGTGGAACATTCGTTTGTGTGGGATGCTCTACCAGGTTCATTACTAGATAATGCACTCAAAAGGCACTAAGCATAGAGTGTGAAAACTGAGTTTCCCTGAGAGCTACTTGGAAGCCTGATGGTGTGTGAAGTTAGTGAGCCAAATGGAGTTGTTCTCCCACAAGAACCACTCGGCTGATCCTTCTTCAATATGCCCTTCACCAACATGCAGTGTTGCCTTGATTGAATTAGCTCTCACACCAATATTTGCGTCTAGAGCCTTTGCATTGAGGGCTATCTGAAAACGGCTGGGGCGCTGAAGTTGCCTGTGAATGTGGAGTTGGTGGCATGTGAAACCCGCATGTGGAGCATTCGTTTGTGTGGGATGCTGACCAAGCTTCTTTTCAGTCCTAGGCACACAAAGAGCACTAAGCATAGAGTGTGAAAACTGAGTTTCCTTGAGAGCTGCTTGGAAGCCTGATGGTGTGTGAAGTTAGTGAGCCAAATGGAGTTGTTCTCCCACAAGAACCACTTGGCTGATCCTTCTTCAATATGCCCTTCAGCAACATGCAGTGTTTCCTTGATTGAATTAGCTCTCACACCAATATTTGCGTCTAGAGCCTTTGCATTGAGGGCTATCTGAAAACGGCTGTGGCGCTGAAGTTGCCTGTGATTGTGGAGTTGGTGGCATGTGAAACCCGCATGTGGAGCATTCGTTTGTGTGGAATGCTCTACCAGGTTCATTCCTAGATAATGCACTCAAAGGGCACTAAGCATAGAGTGTGAAAACTGAGTTTCCTTGAGAGCTGCTTGGAAGCCTGATGGTGTGTGAAGTTAGTGAGCCAAATGGAGTTGTTCTCCCACAAGAACCACTCGGCTGATCCTTCTTCAATATGCCCTTCACCAACATGCAGTGTTTCCTTGATTGAATTAGCTCTCACACCAATATTTGCGTCTAGAGCCTTTGCATTGAGGGCTATCTGAAAACGGCTGTGGCGCTGAAGTTGCCTGTGAATGTGGAGTTGGTGGCATGTGAAACCCGCATGTGGAGCATTCGTTTGTGTGGGATACTGACCAAGCTTCATTTCAGTCCTAGGCACACAAAGAGCACTAAGCATAGAGTGTGAAAACTGAGTTTCCTTGAGAGCTGCTTGGAAGCCTGATGGTGTGTGAAGTTAGTGAGCCAAATGGAGTTGTTCTCCCACAAGAACCACTCGGCTGATCCTTCTTCAATATGCCCTTCACCAACATGCAGTGTTTCCTTGATTGAATTAGCTCTCACACCAATATTTGCGTCTAGAGCCTTTGCATTGAGGGCTATCTGAAAACGGCTGTGGCGCTGAAGTTGCCTGTGAATGTGGAGTTGGTGGCATGTGAAACCCGCATGTGGAACATTCGTTTGTGTGGGATGCTCTACCAGGTTCATTACTAGATAATGCACTCAAAAGGCACTAAGCATAGAGTGTGAAAACTGAGTTTCCCTGAGAGCTACTTGGAAGCCTGATGGTGTGTGAAGTTAGTGAGCCAAATGGAGTTGTTCTCCCACAAGAACCACTCGGCTGATCCTTCTTCAATATGCCCTTCACCAACATGCAGTGTTGCCTTGATTGAATTAGCTCTCACACCAATATTTGCGTCTAGAGCCTTTGCATTGAGGGCTATCTGAAAACGGCTGGGGCGCTGAAGTTGCCTGTGAATGTGGAGTTGGTGGCATGTGAAACCCGCATGTGGAGCATTCGTTTGTGTGGGATGCTCTACCAGGTTCATTCCTAATTAATGCATTCAAAAGGCACTAAGCATATAGTGTGAAAACTGAGTTTCCTTGAGAGCTGCTTGGAAGCCTGATGGTGTGTGAAGTTAGTGAGCCAAATGGAGTTGTTCTCCCACAAGAACCACTCGGCTGATCCTTCTTCAATATGCCCTTCACCAACATGCAGTGTTTCCTTGATTGAATTAGCTCTCACACCAATATTTGCGTCTAGAGCCTTTGCATTGAGGGCTATCTGAAAACGGCAGTGGCGCTGAAATTGCCTGTGAATGTGGAGTTGGTGTCATGTGAAACCCGCATGTGGAGCATTCGTTTGTGTGGGATGCTCTCCAAGCTTCATTTCAGTCCTAGGCACTCAAAGGGCACTAAGCATATAGTGTGAAAACTGAGTTTCCTTGAGAGCTGCTTGGAAGCCTGATGGTGTGTGAAGTTAGTGAGCCAAATGGAGTTGTTCTCCCACAAGAACCACTCGACTGATCCTTCTTCAATATGCCCTTCACCAACATTAAGTGTTGCCTTGATTGAATTAGCTCTCACACCAATATTTGCGTCTAGAGCCTTTGCATTGAGGGCTATCTGAAAATGGCTGTGGCGCTGAAGTTGCCTGTGAATGTGGAGTTGGTGGCATGTGAAACCCGCATGTGGAGCATTCCTTTGTGTGGGATGCTCTACCAGGTTCATTCCTAGATAATGCACTCAAAGGGCACTAAGCATAGAGTGTGAAAACTGAGTTTCCTTGAGAGCTGCTTGGAAGCCTGATGGTGTGTGAAGTTAGTGAGCCAAATGGAGTTGTTCTCCCACAAGAACCACTCGGCTGATCCTTCTTCAATATGCCCTTCACCAACATGCAGTGTTGCCTTGATTGAATTAGCTCTCACACCAATATTTGCGTCTAGAGCCTTTGCATTGAGGGCTATCTGAAAACGGCTGTGGCGCTGAAGTTGCCTGTGAATGTGGAGTTGGTGGCATGTGAAACCCGCATGTGGAGCATTCGTTTGTGTGGGATGCTCTACCAGGTTCATTCCTAGATAATGCACTCAAAGGGCACTAAGCATAGAGTGTGAAAACTGAGTTTCCTTGAGAGCTGCTTGGAAGCCTGATGGTGTGTGAAGTTAGTGAGCCAAATGGAGTTGTTCTCCCACAAGAACCACTCGGCTGATCCTTCTTCAATATGCCCTTCAGCAACATGCAGTGTTTCCTTGATTGAATTAGCTCTCACACCAATATTTGCGTCTAGAGCCTTTGCATTGAGGGCTATCTGAAAACGGCTGTGGCGCTGAAGTTGCCTGTGAATGTGGAGTTGGTGGCATGTGAAACCCGCATGTGGAGCATTCGTTTGTGTGGGATGCTCACCAAGCTTCATTTCAGTCCTAGGTACTCAAAGAGCACTAAGCATAGAGTGAAAACTGAGTTTCCTTGAGAGCTGCTTGGAAGCCTGATGGTGTGTGAAGTTAGTGAGCCAAATGGAGTTGTTCTCCCACAAGAACCACTCGGCTGATCCTTCTTCAATATGCCCTTCACCAACATGCAGTGTTTCCTTGATTGAATTAGCTCTCACACCAATATTTGCGTCTAGAGCCTTTGCATTGAGGGCTATCTGAAAACGGCTGTGGCGCTGAAGTTGCCTGTGAATGTGGAGTTGGTGGCATGTGAAACCCGCATGTGGAACATTCGTTTGTGTGGGATGCTCTACCAGGTTCATTACTAGATAATGCACTCAAAAGGCACTAAGCATAGAGTGTGAAAACTGAGTTTCCTTGAGAGCTACTTGGAAGCCTGATGGTGTGTGAAGTTAGTGAGCCAAATGGAGTTGTTCTCCCACAAGAACCACTCGGCTGATCCTTCTTCAATATGCCCTTCACCAACATGCAGTGTTGCCTTGATTGAATTAGCTCTCACACCAATATTTGCGTCTAGAGCCTTTGCATTGAGGGCTATCTGAAAACGGCTGTGGCGCTGAAGTTGCCTGTGAATGTGGAGTTGGTGGCATGTGAAACCCGCATGTGGAGCATTCGTTTGTGTGGGATGCTGACCAAGCTTCTTTTCAGTCCTAGGCACACAAAGAGCACTAAGCATAGAGTGTGAAAACTGAGTTTCCTTGAGAGCTGCTTGGAAGCCTGATGGTGTGTGAAGTTAGTGAGCCAAATGGAGTTGTTCTCCCACAAGAACCACTTGGCTGATCCTTCTTCAATATGCCCTTCAGCAACATGCAGTGTTTCCTTGATTGAATTAGCTCTCACACCAATATTTGCGTCTAGAGCCTTTGCATTGAGGGCTATCTGAAAACGGCTGTGGCGCTGAAGTTGCCTGTGATTGTGGAGTTGGTGGCATGTGAAACCCGCATGTGGAGCATTCGTTTGTGTGGAATGCTCTACCAGGTTCATTCCTAGATAATGCACTCAAAGGGCACTAAGCATAGAGTGTGAAAACTGAGTTTCCTTGAGAGCTGCTTGGAAGCCTGATGGTGTGTGAAGTTAGTGAGCCAAATGGAGTTGTTCTCCCACAAGAACCACTCGGCTGATCCTTCTTCAATATGCCCTTCACCAACATGCAGTGTTTCCTTGATTGAATTAGCTCTCACACCAATATTTGCGTCTAGAGCCTTTGCATTGAGGGCTATCTGAAAAGGGCTGTGGCGCTGAAGTTGCCTGTCAATGTGGAGTTGGTGGCATGTGAAACCCGCATGTGGAGCATTCGTTTGTGTGGGATACTGACCAAGCTTCATTTCAGTCCTAGGCACACAAAGAGCACTAAGCATAGAGTGTGAAAACTGAGTTTCCTTGAGAGCTGCTTGGAAGCCTGATGGTGTGTGAAGTTAGTGAGCCAAATGGAGTTGTTCTCCCACAAGAACCACTCGGCTGATCCTTCTTCAATATGCCCTTCACCAACATGCAGTGTTTCCTTGATTGAATTAGCTCTCACACCAATATTGGCGTCTAGAGCCTTTGCATTGAGGGCTATCTGAAAACGGCTGTGGCGCTGAAATTGCCTGTGAATGTGGAGTTGGTGGCATGTGAAACCCGCATGTGGAGCATTCGTTTGTGTGGGATGCTGACCAAGCTTCATTTCAGTCCTAGGCACACAAAGAGCACTAAGCATAGAGTGTGAAAACTGAGTTTCCTTGAGAGCTGCTTGGAAGCCTGATGGTGTGTGAAGTTAGTGAGCCAAATGGAGTTGTTCTCCCACAAGAACCACTCGGCTGATCCTTCTTCAATATGCCCTTCACCAACATGCAGTGTTTCCTTGATTGAATTAGCTCTCACACCAATATTTGCGTCTAGAGCCTTTGCATTGAGGGCTATCTGAAAACGGCTGTGGCGCTGAAGTTGCCTGTGAATGTGGAGTTGGTGGCATGTGACACCCGCATGTGGAACATTCGTTTGTGTGGGATGCTGACCAAGCTTCATTTCAGTCCTAGGCACACAAAGAGCACGAAACATAGAGTGTGAAAACTGAGTTTCCTTGAGAGCTGCTTGGAAGCCTGATGGTGTGTGAAGTTAGTGAGCCAAATGGAGTTGTTCTCCCACAAGAACCACTCGGCTGATCCTTCTTCAATATGCCCTTCACCAACATGCAGTGTTTCCTTGATTGAATTAGCTCTCACACCAATATTTGCGTCTAGAGCCTTTGCATTGAGGGCTATCTGAAAACGGCTGTGGCGCTGAAGTTGCCTGTGAATGTGGAGTTGGTGGCATGTGAAACCCGCATGTGGAGCATTCGTTTGTGTGGGATGCTCTACCAGGTTCATTCCTAGATAATGCACTCAAAAGGCACTAAGCATAGAGTGTGAAAACTGAGTTTCCTTGAGAGCTGCTTGGAAGCCTGATGGTGTGTGAAGTTAGTGAGCCAAATGGAGTTGTTCTCCCACAAGAACCACTCGGCTGATCCTTCTTCAATATGCCCTTCACCAACATGCAGTGTTTCCTTGATTGAATTAGCTCTCACACCAATATTTGCGTCTAGAGCCTTTGCATTGAGGGCTATCTGAAAACGGCTGTGGCGCTGAAGTTGCCTGTGAATGTGGAGTTGGTGGCATGTGAAACCCGCATGTGGAGCATTCGTTTGTGTGGGATGCTCTACCAGGTTCATTCCTAGATAATGCATTCAATGGGCACTAAACATAGAGTGTGAAAACTGAGTTTCCTTGAGAGATGCTTGGAAGCCTGATGGTGTGTGACGTTAGTGAGCCAAATGGAGTTGTTCTCCCACAAGAACCACTCGGCTGATCCTTCTTCAATATGCCCTTCACCAACATGCAGTGTTTCCTTGATTGAATTAGCTCTCACACCAATATTTGCGTCTAGAGCCTTTGCATTGAGGGCTATCTGAAAACGGCTGTGGCGCTGAAGTTGCCTGTGAATGTGGAGTTGGTGGCATGTGAAACCCGCATGTGGAGCATTCGTTTGTGTGGGATGCTCTACCAGGTTCATTACTAGATAATGCACTCAAAGGGCACTAAGCATAGAGTGTGAAAACTGAGTTTCCTTGAGAGCTGCTTGGAAGCCTGATGGTGTGTGAAGTTAGTGAGCCAAATGGAGTTGTTCTCCCACAAGAACCACTCGGCTGATCCTTCTTCAATATGCCCTTCACCAACATTAAGTGTTGCCTTGATTGAATTAGCTCTCACACCAATATTTGCGTCTAGAGCCTTTGCATTGAGGGCTATCTGAAAACGGCTGTGGCGCTGAAGTTGCCTGTGAATGTGGAGTTGGTGGCATGTGAAACCCGCATGTGGAGCATTCGTTTGTGTGGGATGCTCTACCAGGTTCATTCCTAGATAATGCACTCAAAAGGCACTAAGCATAGAGTGTGAAAACTGAGTTTCCTTGAGAGCTGCTTGGAAGCCTGATGGTGTGTGAAGTTAGTGAGCCAAATGGAGTTGTTCTCCCACAAGAACCACTCGGCTGATCCTTCTTCAATATGCCCTTCACCAACATGCAGTGTTTCCTTGATTGAATTAGCTCTCACACCAATATTTGCGTCTAGAGCCTTTGCATTGAGGGCTATCTGAAAACGGCTGTGGCGCTGAAGTTGCCTGTGAATGTGGAGTTGGTGGCATGTGAAACCCGCATGTGGAGCATTCGTTTGTGTGGGATGCTCTACCAGGTTCATTCCTAGATAATGCATTCAATGGGCACTAAACATAGAGTGTGAAAACTGAGTTTCCTTGAGAGATGCTTGGAAGCCTGATGGTGTGTGATGTTAGTGAGCCAAATGGAGTTGTTCTCCCACAAGAACCACTCGGCTGATCCTTCTTCAATATGCCCTTCACCAACATGCAGTGTTTCCTTGATTGAATTAGCTCTCACACCAATATTTGCGTCTAGAGCCTTTGCATTGAGGGCTATCTGAAAACGGCTGTGGCGCTGAAGTTGCCTGTGAATGTGGAGTTGGTGGCATGTGAAACCCGCATGTGGAGCATTCGTTTGTGGGATGCTCTACCAGGTTCATTACTAGATAATGCACTCAAAGGGCACTAAGCATAGAGTGTGAAAACTGAGTTTCCTTGAGAGCTGCTTGGATGCCTGATGGTGTGTGAAGTTAGTGAGCCAAATGGAGTTGTTCTCCCACAAGAACCACTCGGCTGATCCTTCTTCAATATGCCCTTCACCAACATGCAGTGTTTCCTTGATTGAATTAGCTCTCACACCAATATTTGCGTCTAGAGCCTTTGCATTGAGGGCTATCTGAAAACGGCTGTGGCGCTGAAGTTGCCTGTGAATGTGGAGTTCGTGGCATGTGAAACCCGCATGTGGAGCATTCGTTTGTGTGGGATGCTGACCAAGCTTCATTTCAGTCCTAGGCACACAAAGAGCACTAAGCATAGAGTGTGAAAACTGAGTTTCCTTGAGAGCTGCTTGGAAGCCTGATGGTGTGTGAAGTTAGTGAGCCAAATGGAGTTGTTCTCCCACAAGAACCACTCGGCTGATCCTTCTTCAATATGCCCTTCACCAACATGCAGTGTTTCCTTGATTGAATTAGCTCTCACACCAATATTTGCGTCTAGAGCCTTTGCATTGAGGGCTATCTGAAAACGGCTGTGGCGCTGAAGTTGCCTGTCAATGTGGAGTTGGTGGCATGTGAAACCCGCATGTGGAGCATTCGTTTGTGTGGAATGCTCTACCAGGTTCATTCCTAGATAATGCACTCAAAGGGCACTAAGCATAGAGTGTGAAAACTGAGTTTCCTTGAGAGCTGCTTGGAAGCCTGATGGTGTGTGAAGTTAGTGAGCCAAATGGAGTTGTTCTCCCACAAGAACCACTCGGCTGATCCTTCTTCAATATGCCCTTCACCAACATGCAGTGTTTCCTTGATTGAATTAGCTCTCACACCAATATTTGCGTCTAGAGCCTTTGCATTGAGGGCTATCTGAAAACGGCTGTGGCGCTGAAGTTGCCTGTGAATGTGGAGTTGGTGGCATGTGAAACCCGCATGTGGAGCATTCGTTTGTGTGGGATACAGACCAAGCTTCATTTCAGTACTAGGCACACAAAGAGCACTAAGCATAGAGTGTGAAAACTGAGTTTCCTTGAGAGCTGCTTGGAAGCCTGATGGTGTGTGAAGTTAGTGAGCCAAATGGAGTTGTTCTCCCACAAGAACCACTCGGCTGATCCTTCTTCAATATGCCCTTCACCAACATGCAGTGTTTCCTTGATTGAATTAGCTCTCACACCAATATTTGCGTCTAGAGCCTTTGCATTGAGGGCTATCTGAAAACGGCTGTGGCGCTGAAGTTGCCTGTGAATGTGGAGTTGGTGGCATGTGAAACCCGCATGTGGAACATTCGTTTGTGTGGGATCCTCTACCAGGTTCATTCCTAGATAATGCACTCAAAGGGCACTAAGCATAGAGTGTGAAAACTGAGTTTCCTTGAGAGCTGCTTGGAAGCCTGATGGTGTGTGAAGTTAGTGAGCCAAATGGAGTTGTTCTCCCACAAGAACCACTCGGCTGATCCTTCTTCAATATGCCCTTCACCAACATGCAGTGTTGCCTTGATTGAATTAGCTCTCACACCAATATTTGCGTCTAGAGCCTTTGCATTGAGGGCTATCTGAAAACGGCTGTGGCGCTGAAGTTGCCTGTGAATGTGGAGTTGGTGGCATGTGAAACCCGCATGTTTAGCATTCGTTTGTGTGGGATGCTGACCAAGCTTCATTTCAGTCCTAGGCACACAAAGAGCACGAAACATAGAGTGTGAAAACTGAGTTTCCTTGAGAGCTGCTTGGAAGCCTGATGGTGTGTGAAGTTAGTGAGCCAAATGGAGTTGTTCTCCCACAAGAACCACTCGGCTGATCCTTCTTCAATATGCCCTTCACCAACATGCAGTGTTTCCATGATTGAATTAACTCTCACACCAATATTTGCGTCTAGAGCCTTTGCATTGAGGGCTATCTGAAAACGGCTGTGGCGCTGAAGTTGCCTGTGAAAGTGGAGTTGGTGGCATGTGAAACCCGCATGTGGAACATTCGTTTGTGTGGGATCCTCTACCAGGTTCATTCCTAGATAATGCACTCAAAAGGCACTAAGCATAGAGTGTGAAAACTGAGTTTCCTTGAGAGCTGCTTGGAAGCCTGATGGTGTGTGAAGTTAGTGAGCCAAATGGAGTTGTTCTCCCACAAGAACCACTCGGCTGATCCTTCTTCAATATGCCCTTCACCAACATGCAGTGTTTCCTTGATTGAATTAGCTCTCACACCAATATTTGCGTCTAGAGCCTTTGCATTGAGGGCTATCTGAAAACGGCTGTGGCGCTGAAGTTGCCTGTGAATGTGGAGTTGGTGGCATGTGAAACCCGCATGTGGAGCATTCGTTTGTGTGGGATGCTCACCAAGCTTCATTTCAGTCCTAGGCACACAAAGAGCACTAAGCATAGAGTGTGAAAACTGAGTTTCCTTGAGAGCTGCTTGGAAGCCTGATGGTGTGTGAAGTTAGTGAGCCAAATGGAGTTGTTCTCCCACAAGAACCACTCGGCTGATCCTTCTTCAATATGCCCTTCACCAACATGCAGTGTTTCCTTGATTGAATTAGCTCTCACACCAATATTTGCGTCTAGAGCCTTTGCATAGAGGGCTATCTGAAAAACGGCTGTGGCGCTGAAGTTGCCTGTGAATGTGGAGTTGGTGGCATGTGAAACCCGCATGTGGAGCATTCGTTTGTGTGGGATGCTCTACCAGGTTCATTCCTAGATAATGCACTCAAAGGGCACTAAGCATAGAGTGTGAAAACTGAGTTTCCTTGAGAGCTGCTTGGAAGCCTGATGGTGTGTGAAGTTAGTGAGCCAAATGGAGTTGTTCTCCCACAAGAACCACTCGGCTGATCCTTCTTCAATATGCCCTTCACCAACATGCAGTGTTTCCTTGATTGAATTAGCTCTCACACCAATATTTGCGTCTAGAGCCTTTGCATTGAGGGCTATCTGAAAACGGCTGTGGCGCTGAAGTTGCCTGTCAATGTGGAGTTGGTGGCATGTGAAACCCGCATGTGGAGCATTCGTTTGTGTGGGATACTCTACCATGTTCATTCCTAGATAATGCACTCAAAGGGCACTAAGCATAGAGTGTGAAAACTGAGTTTCCTTGAGAGCTGCTTGGAAGCCTGATGGTGTGTGAAGTTAGTGAGCCAAATGGAGTTGTTCTCCCACAAGAACCACTCGGCTGATCCTTCTTCAATATGCCCTTCACCAACATGCAGTGTTTCCTTGATTGAATTAGCTCTCACACCAATATTTGCATCTAGAGCCTTTGCATTGAGGGCTATCTGAAAACGGCTGTGGCGCTGAAGTTGCCTGTGAATGTGGAGTTGGTGGCATGTGAAACCCGCATGTGGAGCATTCGTTTGTGCGGAATGCTCTACCAGGTTCATTCCTAGATAATGCACTCAAAGGGCACTAAGCATAGAGTGTGAAAACTGAGTTTCCTTGAGAGCTGCTTGGAAGCCTGATGGTGTGTGAAGTTAGTGAGCCAAATGGAGTTGTTCTCCCACAAGAACCACTCGGCTGATCCTTCTTCAATATGCCCTTCACCAACATGCAGTGTTTCCTTGATTGAATTAGCTCTCACACCAATATTTGCGTCTAGAGCCTTTGCATTGAGGGCTATCTGAAAACGGCTGTGGCGCTGAAGTTGCCTGTGAATGTGGAGTTGGTGGCATGTGAAACCCGCATGTGGAGCATTCGTTTGTGTGGGATACTGACCAAGCTTCATTTCAGTACTAGGCACACAAAGAGCACTAAGCATAGAGTGTGAAAACTGAGTTTCCTTGAGAGCTGCTTGGAAGCCTGATGGTGTGTGAAGTTAGTGAGCCAAATGGAGTTGTTCTCCCACAAGAACCACTCGGCTGATCCTTCTTCAATATGCCCTTCACCAACATGCAGTGTTTCCTTGATTGAATTAGCTCTCACACCAATATTTGCGTCTAGAGCCTTTGCATTGAGGGCTATCTGAAAACGGCTGTGGCGCTGAAATTGCCTGTGAATGTGGAGTTGGTGGCATGTGAAACCCGCATGTGGAGCATTCGTTTGTGCGGAATGCTCTACCAGGTTCATTCCTAGATAATGCACTCAAAGGGCACTAAGCATAGAGTGTGAAAACTGAGTTTCCTTGAGAGCTGCTTGGAAGCCTGATGGTGTGTGAAGTTAGTGAGCCAAATGGAGTTGTTCTCCCACAAGAACCACTCGGCTGATCCTTCTTCAATATGCCCTTCACCAACATGCAGTGTTTCCTTGATTGAATTAGCTCTCACACCAATATTTGCGTCTAGAGCCTTTGCATTGAGGGCTATCTGAAAACGGCTGTGGCGCTGAAGTTGCCTGTGAATGTGGAGTTGGTGGCATGTGAAACCCGCATGTGGAGCATTCGTTTGTGTGGGATACTGACCAAGCTTCATTTCAGTACTAGGCACACAAAGAGCACTAAGCATAGAGTGTGAAAACTGAGTTTCCTTGAGAGCTGCTTGGAAGCCTGATGGTGTGTGAAGTTAGTGAGCCAAATGGAGTTGTTCTCCCACAAGAACCACTCGGCTGATCCTTCTTCAATATGCCCTTCACCAACATGCAGTGTTTCCTTGATTGAATTAGCTCTCACACCAATATTTGCGTCTAGAGCCTTTGCATTGAGGGCTATCTGAAAACGGCTGTGGCGCTGAAATTGCCTGTGAATGTGGAGTTGGTGGCATGTGAAACCCGCATGTGGAGCATTCGTTTGTGTGGGATGCTGACCAAGCTTCATTTCAGTCCTAGGCACACAAAGAGCACTAAGCATAGAGTGTGAAAACTGAGTTTCCTTGAGAGCTGCTTGGAAGCCTGATGGTGTGTGAAGTTAGTGAGCCAAATGGAGTTGTTCTCCCACAAGAACCACTCGGCTGATCCTTCTTCAATATGCCCTTCACCAACATGCAGTGTTTCCTTGATTGAATTAGCTCTCACACCAATATTTGCGTCTAGAGCCTTTGCATTGAGGGCTATCTGAAAACGGCTGTGGCGCTGAAGTTGCCTGTGAATGTGGAGTTGGTGGCATGTGAAACCCGCATGTGGAACATTCGTTTGTGTGGGATCCTCTACCAGGTTCATTCCTAGATAATGCACTCAAAGGGCACTAAGCATAGAGTGTGAAAACTGAGTTTCCTTGAGAGCTGCTTGGAAGCCTGATGGTGTGTGAAGTTAGTGAGCCAAATGGAGTTGTTCTCCCACAAGAACCACTCGGCTGATCCTTCTTCAATATGCCCTTCACCAACATGCAGTGTTGCCTTGATTGAATTAGCTCTCACACCAATATTTGCGTCTAGAGCCTTTGCATTGAGGGCTATCTGAAAACGGCTGTGGCGCTGAAGTTGCCTGTGAATGTGGAGTTGGTGGCATGTGAAACCCGCATGTTTAGCATTCGTTTGTGTGGGATGCTGACCAAGCTTCATTTCAGTCCTAGGCACACAAAGAGCACGAAACATAGAGTGTGAAAACTGAGTTTCCTTGAGAGCTGCTTGGAAGCCTGATGGTGTGTGAAGTTAGTGAGCCAAATGGAGTTGTTCTCCCACAAGAACCACTCGGCTGATCCTTCTTCAATATGCCCTTCACCAACATGCAGTGTTTCCATGATTGAATTAACTCTCACACCAATATTTGCGTCTAGAGCCTTTGCATTGAGGGCTATCTGAAAACGGCTGTGGCGCTGAAGTTGCCTGTGAAAGTGGAGTTGGTGGCATGTGAAACCCGCATGTGGAACATTCGTTTGTGTGGGATCCTCTACCAGGTTCATTCCTAGATAATGCACTCAAAAGGCACTAAGCATAGAGTGTGAAAACTGAGTTTCCTTGAGAGCTGCTTGGAAGCCTGATGGTGTGTGAAGTTAGTGAGCCAAATGGAGTTGTTCTCCCACAAGAACCACTCGGCTGATCCTTCTTCAATATGCCCTTCACCAACATGCAGTGTTGCCTTGATTGAATTAGCTCTCACACCAATATTTGCGTCTAGAGCCTTTGCATTGAGGGCTATCTGAAAACGGCTGTGGCGCTGAAGTTGCCTGTGAATGTGGAGTTGGTGGCATGTGAAACCCGCATGTGGAGCATTCGTTTGTGTGGGATGCTCACCAAGCTTCATTTCAGTCCTAGGCACACAAAGAGCACTAAGCATAGAGTGTGAAAACTGAGTTTCCTTGAGAGCTGCTTGGAAGCCTGATGGTGTGTGAAGTTAGTGAGCCAAATGGAGTTGTTCTCCCACAAGAACCACTCGGCTGATCCTTCTTCAATATGCCCTTCACCAACATGCAGTGTTTCCTTGATTGAATTAGCTCTCACACCAATATTTGCGTCTAGAGCCTTTGCATTGAGGGCTATCTGAAAACGGCTGTGGCGCTGAAGTTGCCTGTGAATGTGGAGTTGGTGGCATGTGAAACCCGCATGTGGAGCATTCGTTTGTGTGGGATGCTCTACCAGGTTCATTCCTAGATAATGCACTCAAAGGGCACTAAGCATAGAGTGTGAAAACTGAGTTTCCTTGAGAGCTGCTTGGAAGCCTGATGGTGTGTGAAGTTAGTGAGCCAAATGGAGTTGTTCTCCCACAAGAACCACTCGGCTGATCCTTCTTCAATATGCCCTTCACCAACATGCAGTGTTTCCTTGATTGAATTAGCTCTCACACCAATATTTGCGTCTAGAGCCTTTGCATTGAGGGCTATCTGAAAACGGCTGTGGCGCTGAAGTTGCCTGTCAATGTGGAGTTGGTGGCATGTGAAACCCGCATGTGGAGCATTCGTTTGTGTGGGGATACTCTACCATGTTCATTCCTAGATAATGCACTCAAAGGGCACTAAGCATAGAGTGTGAAAACTGAGTTTCCTTGAGAGCTGCTTGGAAGCCTGATGGTGTGTGAAGTTAGTGAGCCAAATGGAGTTGTTCTCCCACAAGAACCACTCAGCTGATCCTTCTTCAATATGCCCTTCACCAACATGCAGTGTTTCCTTGATTGAATTAGCTCTCACACCAATATTTGCATCTAGAGCCTTTGCATTGAGGGCTATCTGAAAACGGCTGTGGCGCTGAAGTTGCCTGTGAATGTGGAGTTGGTGGCATGTGAAACCCGCATGTGGAGCATTCGTTTGTGCGGAATGCTCTACCAGGTTCATTCCTAGATAATGCACTCAAAGGGCACTAAGCATAGAGTGTGAAAACTGAGTTTCCTTGAGAGCTGCTTGGAAGCCTGATGGTGTGTGAAGTTAGTGAGCCAAATGGAGTTGTTCTCCCACAAGAACCACTCGGCTGATCCTTCTTCAATATGCCCTTCACCAACATGCAGTGTTTCCTTGATTGAATTAGCTCTCACACCAATATTTGCGTCTAGAGCCTTTGCATTGAGGGCTATCTGAAAACGGCTGTGGCGCTGAAGTTGCCTGTGAATGTGGAGTTGGTGGCATGTGAAACCCGCATGTGGAGCATTCGTTTGTGTGGGATACTGACCAAGCTTCATTTCAGTACTAGGCACACAAAGAGCACTAAGCATAGAGTGTGAAAACTGAGTTTCCTTGAGAGCTGCTTGGAAGCCTGATGGTGTGTGAAGTTAGTGAGCCAAATGGAGTTGTTCTCCCACAAGAACCACTCGGCTGATCCTTCTTCAATATGCCCTTCACCAACATGCAGTGTTTCCTTGATTGAATTAGCTCTCACACCAATATTTTGCGTCTAGAGCCTTTGCATTGAGGGCTATCTGAAAACGGCTGTGGCGCTGAAATTGCCTGTGAATGTGGAGTTGGTGGCATGTGAAACCCGCATGTGGAGCATTCGTTTGTGTGGGATGCTGACCAAGCTTCATTTCAGTCCTAGGCACACAAAGAGCACTAAGCATAGAGTGTGAAAACTGAGTTTCCTTGAGAGCTGCTTGGAAGCCTGATGGTGTGTGAAGTTAGTGAGCCAAATGGAGTTGTTCTCCCACAAGAACCACTCGGCTGATCCTTCTTCAATATGCCCTTCACCAACATGCAGTGTTTCCTTGATTGAATTAGCTCTCACACCAATATTTGCGTCTAGAGCCTTTGCATTGAGGGCTATCTGAAAACGGCTGTGGCGCTGAAGTTGCCTGTGAATGTGGAGTTGGTGGTAATGGCATGTGAAACCCGCATGTGGAACATTCGTTTGTGTGGGATCCTCTACCAGGTTCATTCCTAGATAATGCACTCAAAGGGCACTAAGCATAGAGTGTGAAAACTGAGTTTCCTTGAGAGCTGCTTGGAAGCCTGATGGTGTGTGAAGTTAGTGAGCCAAATGGAGTTGTTCTCCCACAAGAACCACTCGGCTGATCCTTCTTCAATATGCCCTTCACCAACATGCAGTGTTGCCTTGATTGAATTAGCTCTCACACCAATATTTGCGTCTAGAGCCTTTGCATTGAGGGCTATCTGAAAACGGCTGTGGCGCTGAAGTTGCCTGTGAATGTGGAGTTGGTGGCATGTGAAACCCGCATGTTTAGCATTCGTTTGTGTGGGATGCTGACCAAGCTTCATTTCAGTCCTAGGCACACAAAGAGCACGAAACATAGAGTGTGAAAACTGAGTTTCCTTGAGAGCTGCTTGGAAGCCTGATGGTGTGTGAAGTTAGTGAGCCAAATGGAGTTGTTCTCCCACAAGAACCACTCGGCTGATCCTTCTTCAATATGCCCTTCACCAACATGCAGTGTTTCCTTGATTGAATTAGCTCTCACACCAATATTTGCGTCTAGAGCCTTTGCATTGAGGGCTATCTGAAAACGGCTGTGGCGCTGAAGTTGCCTGTGAATGTGGAGTTGGTGGCATGTGAAACCCGCATGTGGAGCATTCGTTTGTGTGGGATGCTCTACCAGGTTCATTCCTAGATAATGCACTCAAAGGGCACTAAGCATAGAGTGTGAAAACTGAGTTTCCTTGAGAGCTGCTTGGAAGCCTGATGGTGTGTGAAGTTAGTGAGCCAAATGGAGTTGTTCTCCCACAAGAACCACTCGGCTGATCCTTCTTCAATATGCCCTTCAGCAACATGCAGTGTTTCCTTGATTGAATTAGCTCTCACACCAATATTTGCATCTAGAGCCTTTGCATTGAGGGCTATCTGAAAACGGCTGTGGCGCTGAAGTTGCCTGTGAATGTGGAGTTGGTGGCATGTGAAACCCGCATGTGGAGCATTCGTTTGTGCGGAATGCTCTACCAGGTTCATTCCTAGATAATGCACTCAAAGGGCACTAAGCATAGAGTGTGAAAACTGAGTTTCCTTGAGAGCTGCTTGGAAGCCTGATGGTGTGTGAAGTTAGTGAGCCAAATGGAGTTGTTCTCCCACAAGAACCACTCGGCTGATCTTTCTTCAATATGCCCTTCACCAACATGCAGTGTTTCCTTGATTGAATTAGCTCTCACACCAATATTTGCGTCTAGAGCCTTTGCATTGAGGGCTATCTGAAAACGGCTGTGGCGCTGAAGTTGCCTGTGAATGTGGAGTTGGTGGCATGTGAAACCCGCATGTGGAGCATTCGTTTGTGTGGGATACTGACCAAGCTTCATTTCAGTCCTAGGCACACAAAGGGCACTAAGCATAGAGTGTGAAAACTGAGTTTCCTTGAGAGCTGCTTGGAAGCCTGATGGTGTGTGAAGTTAGTGAGCCAAATGGAGTTGTTCTCCCACAAGAACCACTCGGCTGATCCTTCTTCAATATGCCCTTCACCAACATGCAGTGTTTCCTTGATTGAATTAGCTCTCACACCAATATTTGCGTCTAGAGCCTTTGCATTGAGGGCTATCTGAAAACGGCTGTGGCGCTGAAGTTGCCTGTGAATGTGGAGTTGGTGGCATGTGAAACCCGCATGTGGAGCATTCGTTTGTGTAGAATGCTGACCAAGCTTCATTTCAGTCCTAGGTACTCAAAGGGCACTAAGCATAGAGTGTGAAAACTGAGTTTCCTTGAGAGCTGCTTGGAAGCCTGATGGTGTGTGAAGTTAGTGAGCCAAATGGAGTTGTTCTCCCACAAGAACCACTCGGCTGATCCTTCTTCAATATGCCCTTCACCAATATGCAGTGTTTCCTTGATTGAATTAGCTCTCACACCAATATTTGCGTCTAGAGCCTTTGCATTGAGGGCTATCTGAAAACGGCTGTGGCGCTGAAGTTGCCTGTGAATGTGGAGTTGGTGGCATGTGAAACCCGCATGTGGAGCATTCGTTTGTGTGGGATGCTCTACCAGGTTCATTACTAGATAATGCACTCAAAGGACACTAAGCATAGAGTGTGAAAACTGAGTTTCCTTGAGAGCTGCTTGGAAGCCTGATGGTGTGTGAAGTTAGTGAGCCAAATGGAGTTGTTCTCCCACAAGAACCACTCGGCTGATCCTTCTTCAATATGCCCTTCACCAACATGCAGTGTTTCCTTGATTGAATTAGCTCTCACACCAATATTTGCATCTAGAGCCTTTGCATTGAGGGCTATCTGAAAACGGCTGTGGCGCTGAAGTTGCCTGTGAATGTGGAGTTGGTGGCATGTGAAACCCGCATGTGGAGCATTCGTTTGTGTGGGATGCTCTACCAGGTTCATTCCTAGATAATGCACTCAAAGGGCACTAAGCATAGAGTGTGAAAACTGAGTTTCCTTGAGAGCTGCTTGGATGCCTGATGGTGTGTGAAGTTAGTGAGCCAAATGGAGTTGTTCTCCCACAAGAACCACTCGGCTGATCCTTCTTCAATATGCCCTTCACCAACATGCAGTGTTTCCTTGATTGAATTAGCTCTCACACCAATATTTGCGTCTAGATCCTTTGCATTGAGGGCTATCTGAAAACGGCAGTGGTGGTGAAATTGCCTGTGAATGTGGAGTTGGTGTCATGTGAAACCCGCATGTGGAGCATTCGTTTGTGTGGGATGCTCTCCAAGCTTCATTTCAGTCCTAGGCACTCAAAGGGCACTAAGCATAGAGTGTGAAAACTGAGTTTCCTTGAGAGCTGCTTGGAAGCCTGATGGTGTGTGAAGTTAGTGAGCCAAATGGAGTTGTTCTCCCACAAGAACCACTCGGCTGATCCTTCTTCAATATGCCCTTCACCAACATGCAGTGTTTCCTTGATTGAATTAGCTCTCACACCAATATTTGCGTCTAGAGCCTTTGCATTGAGGGGCTATCTGAAAACGGTTGTGGCGCTGAAGTTGCCTGTGAATGTGGAGTTGGTGGCATGTGAAACCCGCATGTGGAGCATTCGTTTGTGTGGGATGCTCTACCAGGTTCATTCCTAGATAATGCACTCAAAGGGCACTAAGCATAGAGTGTGAAAACTGAGTTTCCTTGAGAGCTGCTTGGAAGCCTGATGGTGTGTGAAGTTAGTGAGCCAAATGGAGTTGTTCTCCCCACAAGAACCACTCGGCTGATCCTTCTTCAATATGCCCTTCACCAACATGCAGTGTTTCCTTGATTGAATTAGCTCTCACACCAATATTTGCGTCTAGAGCCTTTGCATTGAGGGCTATCTGAAAACGGCTGTGGCGCTGAAGTTGCCTGTCAATGTGGAGTTGGTGTCATGTGAAACCCGCATGTGGAGCATTCGTTTGTGTGGAATGCTGACCAAGCTTCATTTCAGTCCTAGGCACACAAAGAGCAAGAAACATAGAGTGTGAAAACTGAGTTTCCTTGAGAGATGCTTGGAAGCCTGATGGTGTGTGAAGTTAGTGAGCCAAATGGAGTTGTTCTCCCACAAGAACCACTCGGCTGATCCTTCTTCAATATGCCCTTCACCAACATGCAGTGTTTCCTTGATTGAATTAGCTCTCACACCAATATTTGCGTCTAGAGCCTTTGCATTGAGGGCTATCTGAAAACGGCTGTGGCGCTGAAGTTGCCTGTGAATGTGGAGTTGGTGGCATGTGAAACCCGCATGTTTAGCATTCGTTTGTGTGGGATGCTCTACCAGGTTCATTCCTAGATAATGCATTCAATGGGCACTAAACATAGAGTGTGAAAACTGAGTTTCCTTGAGAGCTGCTTGGAAGCCTGATGGTGTGTGAAGTTAGTGAGCCAAATGGAGTTGTTCTCCCACAAGAACCACTCGGCTGATCCTTCTTCAATATGCCCTTCACCAACATGCAGTGTTTCCTTGATTGAATTAGCTCTCACACCAATATTTGCGTCTAGAGCCTTTGCATTGAGGGCTATCTGAAAACGGCTGTGGCGCTGAAGTTGCCTGTGAATGTGGAGTTGGTGGCATGTGAAACTCGCATGTGGAACATTCGTTTGTGTGGGATGCTCTACCAGGTTCATTACTAGATAATGCACTCAAAAGGCACTAAGCATAGAGTGTGAAAACTGAGTTTCCTTGAGAGCTACTTGGAAGCCTGATGGTGTGTGAAGTTAGTGAGCCAAATGGAGTTGTTCTCCCACAAGAACCACTCGGCTGATCCTTCTTCAATATGCCCTTCACCAACATGCAGTGTTGCCTTGATTGAATTAGCTCTCACACCAATATTTGCGTCTAGAGCCTTTGCATTGAGGGCTATCTGAAAACGGCTGTGGCGCTGAAGTTGCCTGTGAATGTGGAGTTGGTGGCATGTGAAACCCGCATGTGGAGCATTCGTTTGTGTGGAATGCTCTACCAGGTTCATTCCTAGATAATGCACTCAAAGGGCACTAAGCATAGAGTGTGAAAACTGAGTTTCCTTGAGAGCTGCTTGGAAGCCTGATGGTGTGTGAAGTTAGTGAGCCAAATGGAGTTGTTCTCCCACAAGAACCACTCGGCTGATCCTTCTTCAATATGCCCTTCACCAACATGCAGTGTTTCCTTGATTGAATTAGCTCTCACACCAATATTTGCGTCTAGAGCCTTTGCATTGAGGGCTATCTGAAAACGGCTGTGGCGCTGAAGTTGCCTGTGAATGTGGAGTTGGTGGCATGTGAAACCCGCATGTGGAGCATTCGTTTGTGTGGGATGCTCTACCAGGTTCATTCCTAATTAATGCACTCAAAAGGCACTAAGCATAGATTGTGAAAACTGAGTTTCCTTGAGAGCTGCTTGGAAGCCTGATGGTGTGTGAAGTTAGTGAGCCAAATGGAGTTGTTCTCCCACAAGAACCACTCGGCTGATCCTTCTTCAATATGCCCTTCACCAACATGCAGTGTTTCCTTGATTGAATTAGCTCTCACACCAATATTTGCGTCTAGAGCCTTTGCATTGAGGGCTATCTGAAAACGGCTGTGGCGCTGAAGTTGCCTGTGAATGTGGAGTTGGTGGCATGTGAAACCCGCATGTGGAGCATTCGTTTGTGTGGAATGCTCTACCAGGTTCATTCCTAGATAATGCACTCAAAGGGCACTAAGCATAGAGTGTGAAAACTGAGTTTCCTTGAGAGCTGCTTGGAAGCCTGATGGTGTGTGAAGTTAGTGAGCCAAATGGAGTTGTTCTCCCACAAGAACCACTCGGCTGATCCTTCTTCAATATGCCCTTCACCAACATGCAGTGTTTCCTTGATTGAATTAGCTCTCACACCAATATTTGCGTCTAGAGCCTTTGCATTGAGGGCTATCTGAAAACGGCTGTGGCGCTGAAGTTGCCTGTGAATGTGGAGTTGGTGGCATGTGAAACCCGCATGTGGAGCATTCGTTTGTGTGGGATACTGACCAAGCTTCATTTCAGTCCTAGGCACTCAAAGAGCACTAAGCATAGAGTGTGAAAACTGAGTTTCCTTGAGAGCTGCTTGGAAGCCTGATGGTGTGTGAAGTTAGTGAGCCAAATGAGTTGTTCTCCCACAAGAACCACTCGGCTGATCCTTCTTCAATATGCCCTTCACCAACATGCAGTGTTTCCTTGATTGAATTAGCTCTCACACCAATATTTGCGTCTAGAGCCTTTGCATTGAGGGCTATCTGAAAACGGCTGTGGCGCTGAAGTTGCCTGTGAATGTGGAGTTGGTGGCATGTGAAACCCGCATGTGGAGCATTCGTTTGTGTGGGATGCTGACCAAGCTTCATTTCAGTCCTAGGCACACAAAGAGCACTAAGCATAGAGTGTGAAAACTGAGTTTCCTTGAGAGCTGCTTGGAAGCCTGATGGTGTGTGAAGTTAGTGAGCCAAATGGAGTTGTTCTCCCACAAGAACCACTCGGCTGATCCTTCTTCAATATGCCCTTCACCAACATGCAGTGTTTCCTTGATTGAATTAGCTCTCACACCAATATTTGCGTCTAGAGCCTTTGCATTGAGGGCTATCTGAAAACGGCTGTGGCGCTGAAGTTGCCTGTGAATGTGGAGTTGGTGGCATGTGAAACCCGCATGTGGAGCATTCGTTTGTGTGGGATGCTCTACCAGGTTCATTCCTAGATAATGCACTCAAAGGGCACTAAGCATAGAGTGTGAAAACTGAGTTTCCTTGAGAGCTGCTTGGAAGCCTGATGGTGTGTGAAGTTAGTGAGCCAAATGGAGTTGTTCTCCCACAAGAACCACTCGGCTGATCCTTCTTCAATATGCCCTTCACCAACATGCAGTGTTTCCTTGATTGAATTAGCTCTCACACCAATATTTGCGTCTAGAGCCTTTGCATTGAGGGCTATCTGAAAACGGCTGTGGCGCTGAAGTTGCCTGTGAATGTGGAGTTGGTGGCATGTGAAACCCGCATGTTTAGCATTCGTTTGTGTGGGATGCTGACCAAGCTTCATTTCAGTCCTAGGCACACAAAGAGCACGAAACATAGAGTGTGAAAACTGAGTTTCCTTGAGAGCTGCTTGGAAGCCTGATGGTGTGTGAAGTTAGTGAGCCAAATGGAGTTGTTCTCCCACAAGAACCACTCGGCTGATCCTTCTTCAATATGCCCTTCACCAACATGCAGTGTTTCCTTGATTGAATTAACTCTCACACCAATATTTGCGTCTAGAGCCTTTGCATTGAGGGCTATCTGAAAACGGCTGTGGCGCTGAAGTTGCCTGTGAATGTGGAGTTGGTGGCATGTGAAACCCGCATGTGGAGCATTCGTTTGTGTGGGATGCTCTACCAGGTTCATTCCTAGATAATGCATTCAATGGGCACTAAACATAGAGTGTGAAAACTGAGTTTCCTTGAGAGCTGCTTGGAAGCCTGATGGTGTGTGAAGTTAGTGAGCCAAATGGAGTTGTTCTCCCACAAGAACCACCTCGGCTGATCCTTCTTCAATATGCCCTTCACC
>NW_026696564.1:0-50093 GCF_030435755.1 Ochotona princeps
CCAAAACTCCACATTCACAGACAACTTCAGCGCCAGAGCCATTTTCAGATAGCCCTCAATGCAAAGGCTCTAGACGCAAATATTGGTGTGAGAGCTAATTCAATCAAGGAAACACTGCATGTTGGTGAAGGGCATATTGAAGAAAAAGCTGCCGAGTGGTTCTTGTGGGAGAACAACTCCATTTGGCTCACTAACTTCACACACCATCAGGCTTCCAAGCAGCTCTCAAGGAAACTCACTTTTCACACTCTATGCTTAATGCCCTTTTAGTGCATTTTCTAGGAATGATCCTGGTAGAGCATCATACACAAACCAATGCTCCACATGCGGGTTTCACATGCCACCAACTCCACATTCACAGACAACTTCAGCGCCAAAGCCGCTTTCAGATAGCCCTCAATGCAAAGGCTCTAGACGCAAATATTGGTGTGAGAGCTAATTCAATCAAGGAAACACTGCATGTTGGTGAAGGGCATATTGAACAAGAAGCAGCCGAGTGGTTCTTGTGGGAGAACAACTCCATTTGGCTCACTAACTTCACACACCATCAGGCTTCCAAGCAGCTCTCAAGGAAACTCACTTTTCACACTCTATGCTTAATGCCCGTTGAGTGCCTAGGACTGAAAGAAGCTTGGTAAGCATCGCACACAAACCAATGCTCCACATGTGGGTTTCACATGCCACCAACTCCACATTCACAGACAACTTCAGCGCCAAAGCCTTTTTCAGATAGCTCTCAATGCAAAGGCTATAGACACAAATATTTGTGTGAGAGCTAATTCAATCAAGGAAACACTGCATGTTGGTGAAGGGCATATTAAAGAAGAAGCAGCCGAGTGGTTCTTGTGGGAGAACAACTCCATTTGGCTCACTAACTTCACACACCATCAGGCTCCCAAGCAGCTCTCAAGGAAACTCACTTTTCACACTCTATGCTTAATGCCCTTTGAGTGCCTAGGAATGAAAGAAGCTTGGTAAGCATCGCACACAAACCAATGATCCACATGCGGGTTTCACATGCCACCAACTCCACATTCACAGACAACTTCAGCGCCAAAGCTGTTTTCAGATAGCCCTCAATGCAAAGGCTCTAGACGCAAATATTGGTGTGAGAGCTAATTCAATCAAGAAAACACTGCATGTTGGTGAAGGGCATATTGAAAAAGAAGCCGCTGAGTGATTCTTGTGGGAGAACAACTCCATTTGGCTCACTAACTTCACACACCATCAGGCTTCCAAGCAGCTCTCAAGGAAACTCACTTTTCACACTCTATGCTTAATGCCCTTTGAGTGCATTATCTAGCAATGAATCTGGTAGAGCATCGCACACAAACCAATGCTCCACATGCGGGTTTCACATGCACGAACTCCACATTCACAGACAACTTCAGCGCCAAAGCCGTTTTCAGATAGCCCTCAATGCAAAGGCTCTAGACGCAAATATTGGTGTGAGAGCTAATTCAATCAAGGAAACACTGCATGTTGGTGAAGGGCATATTGAAGAAGAAGCAGCCGAGTGGTTCTTGTGGGAGAACAACTCCATTTGGCTCACTAACTTCACACACCATCAGGCTTTAAAGCAGTTCTCAAGGAAACTCACTTTTCACACTCTATGCTTAATGCCCTTTGAGTGCCTAGGACTGAAAGAAGCTTGGTCAGCATCACACACAAACCAATGCTCCACATGCGGGTTTCACATGCCACCAACTCCACATTCACAGACAACTTCAGCGCCAAAGCCGTTTTCAGATAGCCCTCAATGCAAAGGCTCTAGACGCAAATATTGGTGTGAGAGCTAATTCAAGCAAGGAAACACTGCATGTTGGTGAAGGGCATATTGAAGAAGAAGCAGCCGAGTGGTTCTTGTGGGAGAACAACTCCATTTGGCTCACTAACTTCACACACCATCAGGCTTCCAAGCAGCTCTCAAGGAAACTCACTTTTCACACTCTATGCTTAATGCCCTTTGAGTGCATTATCTAGCAATGAATCTGGTAGAGCATCGCACACAAACCAATGCTCCACATGCGGGTTTCACATGCCACCAACTCCACATTCACAGACAACTTCAGCGCCAGAGCCGTTTTCAGATAGCCCTCAATGCAAAGGCTCTAGACGCAAATATTGGTGTGAGAGCTAATTCAATCAAGGAAACACTGCATGTTGGTGAAGGGCATATTGAAGAAGAAGCAGCCGAGTGGTTCTTGTGGGAGAACAACTCCATTTGGCTCACTAACTTCACACACCATCAGGCTTCCAAGCAGCTCTCAAGGAAACTCACTTTTCACACTCTATGCTTAATGCCCTTTGAGTGCATTATCTCGCAATGAACCTGGTACAACAACACACACAAACCAATGCTCCACATGCGGGTTTCACATGCCACCAACTCCACATTCACAGACAACTTCAGCGCCAGAGCCGTTTTCAGATAGCCCTCAATGCAAAGGCTCTAGACGCAAATATTGGTGTGAGAGCTAATTCAATCAAGGAAACACTGCATGTTGGTGAAGGGCATATTGAAGAAGAAGCAGCCGAGTGGTTCTTGTGGGAGAACAACTCCATTTGGCTCAGTAACTTCACACAACATCAGGCTTCCAAGCAGCTCTCAAGGAAACTTACTTTTCACACTCTATGCTTAATGTCCTTTGAGTGCATTATCTAGGAATGAACCTGGTAGAGCATCACACACAAACCAATGCTCCACATGCGGGTTTCACATGCCACCAACTCCACACTCACAGACAACTTCAGCGCCAGAGCCGTTTTCAGATAGCCCTCAATGCAAAGGCTCTAGACGCAAATATTGGTGTGAGAGCTAATTCAATCAAGGAAGGACTGCATGTTGGTGAAGGGCATATAGAAGAAAAAGCTGCCAAGTGGTTATTGTGGGAGAACAACTCCATTTGGCTCACTAACTTCACACACCATCAGGCTTCCAAGCAGCTCTCAAGGAAACTCAATTTTCACACTCTATGCTTAATGCCCTTTGAGTGCATTATCTAGGAATGAACCTGGTAGAGCATCACACACAAACCAATGATCCACAAGTGGTTTTCACATGCCAAAAACTCCACATTCACAGACAACTTCAGCGCCAGAGCCATTTTCAGATAGCCCTCAATGCAAAGGCTCTAGACGCAAATATTGGTGTGAGAGCTAATTCAATCAAGGAAACACTGCATGTTGGTGAAGGGCATATTGAAGAAAAAGCTGCCGAGTGGTTCTTGTGGGAGAACAACTCCATTTGGCTCACTAACTTCACACACCATCAGGCTTCCAAGCAGCTCTCAAGGAAACTCACTTTTCACACTCTATGCTTAATGCCATTTGAGTGCATTATCTAGCAATGAACCTGGTAGAGCATCGCACACAAACCAATGCTCCACATGCGGGTTTCACATGCCACCAACTCCACATTCACAGAGAACTTCAGCGCCAGAGCCTTTTTCAGATAGCCCTCAATGCAAAGGCTCTAGACGCAAATATTGGTGTGAGAGCTAATTCAATCAAGGAAACACTGCATGTTGGTGAAGGGCATATTGAAGAAGAAGCAGCCGAGTGGTTCTTGTGGAAGAACAACTCCATTTGACTCACTAACTTCACACACCATCAGGCTTCCAAGCAGCTCTCAAGGAAACTCACTTTTCACACTCTATGCTTAATGCCCTTTGAGTGGCTAGGAATGAAAGAAGCTTGGTCAGCATCGCACACACAAACCAATGCTCCACATGCGGGTTTCACATGCCACCAACTCCACATTCACAGACAACTTCAGCGCCAGAGCCGTTTTCAGATAGCCCTCAATGCAAAGGCTCTAGACGCAAATATTGGTGTGAGAGCTAATTCAATCAAGGAAACACTGCATGTTGGTGAAGGGCATATTGAAGAAGAAGCAGCCGAGTGGTTCTTGTGGGAGAACAACTCCATTTGGCTCACTAACTTCACACACCATCAGGCTTCCAAGCAGCTCTCAAGGAAACTCACTTTTCACACTCTATGCTTAATGCCCTTTGAGTGCATTATCTCGCAATGAACCTGGTACAACATCACACACAAACCAATGCTCCACATGCGGGTTTCACATGCCACCAACTCCACATTCACAGACAACTTCAGCGCCAGAGCCGTTTTCAGATAGCCCTCAATGCAAAGGCTCTAGACGCAAATATTGGTGTGAGAGCTAATTCAATCAAGGAAACACTGCATGTTGGTGAAGGGCATATTGAAGAAGAAGCAGCCGAGTGGTTCTTGTGGGAGAACAACTCCATTTGGCTCAGTAACTTCACACAACATCAGGCTTCCAAGCAGCTCTCAAGGAAACTTACTTTTCACACTCTATGCTTAATGTCCTTTGAGTGCATTATCTAGGAATGAACCTGGTAGAGCATCACACACAAACCAATGCTCCACATGCGGGTTTCACATGCCACCAACTCCACATTCACAGACAACTTCAGCGCCAGAGCCGTTTTCAGATAGCCCTCAATGCAAAGGCTCTAGACGCAAATATTGGTGTGAGAGCTAATTCAATCAAGGAAGGACTGCATGTTGGTGAAGGGCATATAGAAGAAAAAGCTGCCAAGTGGTTATTGTGGGAGAACAACTCCATTTGGCTCACTAACTTCACACACCATCAGGCTTCCAAGCAGCTCTCAAGGAAACTCAATTTTCACACTCTATGCTTAATGCCCTTTGAGTGCATTATCTAGGAATGAACCTGGTAGAGCATCACACACAAACCAATGATCCACAAGTGGTTTTCACATGCCAAAAACTCCACATTCACAGACAACTTCAGCGCCAGAGCCATTTTCAGATAGCCCTCAATGCAAAGGCTCTAGACGCAAATATTGGTGTGAGAGCTAATTCAATCAAGGAAACACTGCATGTTGGTGAAGGGCATATTGAAGAAAAAGCTGCCGAGTGGTTCTTGTGGGAGAACAACTCCATTTGGCTCACTAACTTCACACACCATCAGGCTTCCAAGCAGCTCTCAAGGAAACTCACTTTTCACACTCTATGCTTAATGCCATTTGAGTGCATTATCTAGCAATGAACCTGGTAGAGCATCGCACACAAACCAATGCTCCACATGCGGGTTTCACATGCCACCAACTCCACATTCACAGAGAACTTCAGCGCCAGAGCCTTTTTCAGATAGCCCTCAATGCAAAGGCTCTAGACGCAAATATTGGTGTGAGAGCTAATTCAATCAAGGAAACACTGCATGTTGGTGAAGGGCATATTGAAGAAGAAGCAGCCGAGTGGTTCTTGTGGAAGAACAACTCCATTTGACTCACTAACTTCACACACCATCAGGCTTCCAAGCAGCTCTCAAGGAAACTCACTTTTCACACTCTATGCTTAATGCCCTTTGAGTGGCTAGGAATGAAAGAAGCTTGGTCATCATCGCACACACAAACCAATGCTCCACATGCGGGTTTCACATGCCACCAACTCCACATTCACAGACAACTTCAGCGCCAGAGCCGTTTTCAGATAGCCCTCAATGCAAAGGCTCTAGACGCAAATATTGGTGTGAGAGCTAATTCAATCAAGGAAACACTGCATGTTGGTGAAGGGCATATTGAACAAAAAGCTGCCGAGTGGTTATGTGGGAGAACAACTCCATTTGGCTCACTAACTTCACGCACCATCAGGCTTCCAAGCAGCTCTCAAGGAAACTCACTTTTCACACTCTATGCTTAATGCCCTTAGAGTGCATTATCTAGCAATGAACCTGGTAGAGCATCACACACAAACCAATGCTCCACATGCGGGTTTCACATGCCACCAACTCCACATTCACACACAACTTCAGCGCCAGAGCCTATTTCAGATAGCCCTCAATGCAAAGGCTCTAGACGCAAATATGGGTGTGAGAGCTAATTCAATCAAGGAAACACTGCATGTTGGTGAAGGGCATATTGAAGAAAAAGCTGCCGAGTGGTTCTTGTGGGAGAACAACTCCATTTGGCTCACTAACTTCGAGCACCATCAGGCTTCCATGCAGCTCTCAAGGAAACTCACTTTTCACACTCTATGCTTAATGCCCTTTTAGTGCATTTTCTAGGAATGATCCTGGTAGAGCATCATACACAAACCAATGCTCCACATGCGGGTTTCACATGCCACCAACTCCACATTCACAGACAACTTCAGCGCCAAAGCCGCTTTCAGATAGCCCTCAATGCAAAGGCTCTAGACGCAAATATTGGTGTGAGAGCTAATTCAATCAAGGAAACACTGCATGTTGGTGAAGGGCATATGGAAGAAAAAGCTGCCAAGTGGTTCTTGTGGGAGAACAACTCCATTTGGCTCACTAACTTCACACACCAACAGGCTTCCAAGCAGCTCTCAAGGAAACTCACTTTTCACACTCTATGCTTAATGCCCTTTGAGTGCCTAGGACTGAAAGAAGCTTGGTAAGCATCGCACAAAATCCAATGCTCCACATGCGGGTTTCACATGCCACCAACTCCACATTCACAGAGAACTTCAGCCCCAAAGCCGTTTTCAGATAGCCCTCAATGAAAAGGCTCTAGACACAAATATTGGAGTGAGAGCTAATTCAATCAAGGAAACACTGCATGTTGGTGAAGGGCATATTAAAGAAGAAGCAGCCGAGTGGTTCTTGTGGGAGAACAACTCCATTTGGCTCACTAACTTCACACACCATCAGGCTTCCAAGCAGCTCTCAAGGAAACTCACTTTTCACACTCTATGCTTAATGCCCTTTGAGTGCATTATCTAGCAATGAACCTGGTTAGCATCGCACACAAACCAATGCTCCACATGCGGGTTTCACATGCCACCAACTCCACATTCACAGACAACTTCAGAGCCAAAGCCGCTTTCAGATAGCCCTCAATGCAAAGGCTCTAGACGCAAATATTGGTGTGAGAGCTAATTCAATCAAGGAAACACTGCATGTTGGTGAAGGGCATATTGAAGAAGAAGCAGCCGAGTGGTTCTTGTGGGAGAACAACTCCATTTGGCTCACTAACTTCACACACCATCAGGCTTCCAAGCAGCTCTCAAGGAAACTCACTTTTCACACTCTATGATTAATGCCCTTTGAGTGCATTATCTAGCAATGAACCTGGTAGAGCATCGCACACAAACCAATGCTTCACATGCGGGTTTCACATGCCACCAACTCCACATTCACAGACAACTTCAGCGCCAGAGCCGTTTTCAGATAGCCCTCAATGCAAAGGATCTAGACGCAAATATTGGTGTGAGAGCTAATTCAATCAAGGAAACACTGCATGTTGGTGAAGGGCATATTGAAGAAGAAGCAGCCGAGTGGTTCTTGTGGGAGAACAACTCCATTTGGCTCACTAACTTCACACACCATCAGGCTTCCAAGCAGCTCTCAAGGAAACTCACTTTTCACACTCTATGCTTAATGCCCTTTGAGTGCCTAGGACTGAAAGATGCTTGGTAAGCATCGCACACAAACCAATGCTCCACATGCGGGTTTCACATGCCACCAACTCCAAATTCACAGACAACTTCAGCGCCAGAGCCGTTTTCAGATAGCCCTCAATGCACAGGCTCTAGATGCAAATATTGGTGTGAGAGCTAATTCAATCAAGGAAACACTGCATGTTGGGGAAGGGCATATTGAAGAAGAAGCAGCCGAGTGATTCTTGTGGGAGAACAACTCCATTTGGCTCACTAACTTCACACACCATCAGGCTTCCAAGCAGCTCTCAAGGAAACTCACTTTTCACACTCTATGCTTAATGCCCTTTGAGTGCATTATCTAGCAATGAACCTGGTAGAGCATCGCACACAAACCAATGCTAAACATGCGGGTTTCACATGCCACCAACTCCACATTCACAGACAACTTCAGAGCCAGAGCCTTTTTCAGATAGCCCTCAATGCAAAGGCTCTAGACGCAAATATTGGTGTGAGAGCTAATTCAATCAAGGAAACACTGCATGTTGGTGAAGGGCATATTGAAGAAGAAGCAGCCGAGTGGTTCTTGTGGGAGAACAACTCCATTTGGCTCACTAACTTCACACACCATCAGGCTTCCAAGCAGCTCTCAAGGAAACTCACTTTTCACACTCTATGCTTAATGCCCTTTGAGTGCCTAGGACTGAAAGAAGCTTGGTAAGCATCGCACACAAACCAATGCTCCACAGGCGGGTTTCACATGCCACCAACTCCACATTCACAGACAACTTCAGTGCCAAAGCCGTTTTCAGATAGCCCTCAATGCAAAGGCTCTAGACGCAAATATTGGTGTGAGAGCTAATTCAATCAAGGAAACACTGCATGTTGGTGAAGGGCATATTGAAGAAGCAGCAGCTGAGTGATTCTTGTGGGAGAACAACTCCATTTGGCTCACTAACTTCACACACCATCAGGCTTCCAAGCAGCTCTCAAGGAAACTCACTTTTCACACTCTATGCTTAATGCCCTTTGAGTGCATTATCTAGCAATGAACCTGGTAGAGCATCGCACACAAACCAATGCTTCACATGCGGGTTTCACATGCCACCAACTCCACATTCACAGACAACTTCAGCGCCAGAGCCTTTTTCAGATAGCCCTCAATGCAAATTCTCTAGACGCAAATATTGGTGTGAGAGCTAATTCAATCAAGGAAACACTGCATGTTGGTGAAGGGCATATTGAAGAAGAAGCAGCCGAGTGGTTCTTGTGGGAGAACAACTCCATTTGGCTCCCTAAGTTCACACACCATCAGGCTTCCAAGCAGCTCTCAAGGAAACTTACTTTTCACACTCTATGCTTAATGCCTTTTGAGTGCTTAGGAATGAAAGATGCTTGATCAACATCGCACACACCAATGCTCCACATGCGGGTTTCACATGCACGAACTCCACATTCACAGACAACTTCAGCGCCAAAGCCGTTTTCAGATAGCCCTCAATGCAAAGGCTCTAGACGCAAATATTGGTGTGAGAGCAAATTCAATCAAGGAAACACTGCATGTTGGTGAAGGGCATATTGAAGAAGAAGCAGCCGAGTGGTTCTTGTGGGAGAACAACTCCATTTGGCTCACTAACTTCACACACCATCAGGCTTCCAAGCAGTTCTCAAGGAAACTCACTTTTCACACTCTATGCTTAATGCCCTTTGAGTGCCTAGGACTGAAAGAAGCTTGGTCAGCATCACACACAAACCAATGCTCCACATGCGGGTTTCACATGCCACCAACTCCACATTCACAGACAACTTCAGCGCCAAAGCCGTTTTCAGATAGCCCTCAATGCAAAGGCTCTAGACGCAAATATTGGTGTGAGAGCTAATTCAATCAAGGAAACACTGCATGTTGGTGAAGGGCATATTGAAGAAGAAGCAGCCGAGTGGTTCTTGTGGGAGAACAACTCCATTTGGCTCACTAACTTCACACACCATCAGGCTTCCAAGCAGCTCTCAAGGAAACTCACTTTTCACACTCTATGCTTAATGCCCTTTGAGTGCATTATCTTGCAATGAACCTGGTACAACATCACACACAAACCAATGCTCCACATGCGGGTTTCACATGCCACCAACTCCACATTCACAGACAACTTCAGCGCCAAAGCCGTTTTCAGATAGCCCTCAATGCAAAGGCTCTAGACGCAAATATTGGTGTGAGAGCTAATTCAATCAAGGAAACACTGCATGTTGGTGAAGGGCATATTGAAGAAGAAGCAGCCGAGTGGTTCTTGTGGGAGAACAACTCCATTTGGCTCAGTAACTTCACACAACATCAGGCTTCCAAGCAGCTCTCAAGGAAACTTACTTTTCACACTCTATGATTAATGCCCTTTGAGTGCATTATCTAGGAATGAACCTGGTAGAGCATCACACACAAACCAATGCTCCACATGCGGGTTTCACATGCCACCAACTCCACATTCACAGACAACTTCAGCGCCAGAGCCGTTTTCAGATAGCCCTCAATGCAAAGGATCTAGACGCAAATATTGGTGTGAGAGCTAATTCAATCAAGGAAACACTGCATGTTGGTGAAGGGCATATTGAAGAAGAAGCAGCCGAGTGGTTCTTGTGGGAGAACAACTCCATTTGGCTCCCTAACTTCACACACCATCAGGCTTCCAAGCAGCTCTCAAGGAAACTCACTTTTCACACTCTATGCTTAATGCCCTTTGAGTGCATTATCTCGCAATGAACCTGGTACAACATCACACACAAACCAATGCTCCACAGGCGGGTTTCACATGCCACCAACTCCACATTCACAGACAACTTCAGCGCCAAAGCCGTTTTCAGATAGCCCTCAATGCAAAGGCTCTAGACGCAAATATTGGTGTGAGAGCTAATTCAATCAAGGAAGGACTGCATGTTGGTGAAGGGCATATAGAAGAAAAAGCTGCCAAGTTGTTATTGTGGGAGAACAACTCCATTTGGCTCACTAACTTCACACACCATCAGGCTTCCAAGCAGCTCTCAAGGAAACTCAATTTTCACACTCTATGCTTAATGCCCTTTGAGTGCATTATCTAGGAATGAACCTGGTAGAGCATCACACACAAACCAATGATCCACAAGTGGTTTTCACATGCCAAAAACTCCACATTCACAGACAACTTCAGCGCCAGAGCCATTTTCAGATAGCCCTCAATGCAAAGGCTCTAGACGCAAATATTGGTGTGAGAGCTAATTCAATCAAGGAAACACTGCATGTTGGTGAAGGGCATATTGAAGAAAAAGCTGCCGAGTGGTTCTTGTGGGAGAACAACTCCATTTGGCTCACTAACTTCGCGCACCATCAGGCTTCCAAGCAGCTCTCAAGGAAACTCACTTTTCACACTCTATGCTTAATGCCCTTTTAGTGCATTTTCTAGGAATGATCCTGGAAGAGCATCATACACAAACCAATGCTCCACATGCGGGTTTCACATGCCACCAACTCCACATTCACAGACAACTTCAGCGCCAAAGCCGCTTTCAGATAGCCCTCAATGCAAAGGCTCTAGACGCAAATATTGGTGTGACAGCTAATTCAATCAAGGAAACACTGCATGTTGGTGAAGGGCATATGGAAGAAGAAGCAGCAGAGTGGTTCTTGTGGGAGAACAACTCCATTTGGCTCACTAACTTCACACACCAACAGGCTTCCAAGCAGCTCTCAAGGAAACTCACTTTTCACACTCTATGCTTAATGCCCTTAGAGTGCCTAGGACTGAAAGAAACTTGGTAAGCATCGCACAAAATCCAATGCTCCACATGCGGGTTTCACATGCCACCAACTCCACATTCACAGAGAACTTCAGCCCCAAAGCCGTTTTCAGATAGCCCTCAATGAAAAGGCTCTAGACACAAATATTGGAGTGAGAGCTAATTCAATCAAGGAAACACTGCATGTTGGTGAAGGGCATATTGAAGAAGAAGCAGCCGAGTGGTTCTTGTGGGAGAACAACTCCATTTGGCTCACTAACTTCACGCACCATCAGGCTTCCAAGCAGCTCTCAAGGAAACTCACTTTTCACACTCTATGCTTAATGCCCTTAGAGTGCATTATCTAGCAATGAACCTGGTAGAGCATCACACACAAACCAATGCTCCACACGCGGGTTTCACATGCCACCAACTCCACATTCACACACAACTTCAGCGCCAGAGCCTATTTCAGATAGCCCTCAATGCAAAGGCTCTAGACGCAAATATTGGTGTGAGAGCTAATTCAATCAAGGAAACACTGCATATTGGTGAAGGGCATATTGAAGAAAAAGCTGCCGAGTGGTTCTTGTGGGAGAACAACTCCATTTGGCTCACTAACTTCGCGCACCATCAGGCTTCCAAGCAGCTCTCAAGGAAACTCACTTTTCACACTCTATGCTTAATGCCCTTTTAGTGCATTTTCTAGGAATGATCCTGGTAGAGCATCATACACAAACCAATGCTCCACATGCGGGTTTCACATGCCACCAACTCCACATTCACAGACAACTTCAGCGCCAAAGCCGCTTTCAGATAGCCCTCAATGCAAAGGCTCTAGATGCAAATATTGGTGTGAGAGCTAATTCAATCAAGGAAACACTGCATGTTGGGGAAGGGCATATTGAAGAAGAAGCAGCCGAGTGGTTCTTGTGGGAGAACAACTCCATTTGGCTCACTAACTTCACACACCATCAGGCTTCCAAGCAGCTCTCAAGGAAACTCACTTTTCACACTCTATGCTTAATGCCCTTTGAGTGCATTATCTAGCAATGAACCTGGTAGAGCATCGCACACAAACCAATGCTCCACAGGCGGGTTTCACATGCCACCAACTCCACATTCACAGACAACTTCAGTGCCAAAGCCGTTTTCAGATAGCCCTCAATGCAAAGGCTCTAGACGCAAATATTGGTGTGAGAGCTAATTCAATCAAGGAAACACTGCATGTTGGTGAAGGGCATATTGAAGAAGCAGCAGCTGAGTGATTCTTGTGGGAGAACAACTCCATTTGGCTCACTAACTTCACACACCATCAGGCTTCCAAGCAGCTCTCAAGGAAACTCACTTTTCACACTCTATGCTTAATGCCCTTTGAGTGCATTATCTAGCAATGAACCTGGTAGAGCATCGCACACAAACCAATGCTTCACATGCGGGTTTCACATGCCACCAACTCCACATTCACAGACAACTTCAGCGCCAGAGCCGTTTTCAGATAGCCCTCAATGCAAATTCTCTAGACGCAAATATTGGTGTGAGAGCTAATTCAATCAAGGAAACACTGCATGTTGGTGAAGGGCATATTGAAGAAGAAGCAGCCGAGTGGTTCTTGTGGGAGAACAACTCCATTTGGCTCACTAACTTCACACACCATCAGGCTTCCAAGCAGCTCTCAAGGAAACTTACTTTTCACACTCTATGCTTAATGCCTTTTGAGTGCTTAGGAATGAAAGATGCTTGATCAACATCGCACACAAACCAATGCTCCACATGCGGGTTTCACATGCCACCAACTCCACATTCACAGACAACTTCAGCGCCCAAGCCGTTTTCAGATAGCCTTCAATGCAAAGGCTCTAGACGCAAATATTGGTGTGAGAGATAATTCAATCAAGGAAACACTGCATGTTGGTGAAGGGCATATTGAAGAAGAAGCAGCCGAGTGGTTTTTGTGGGAGAACAACTCCATTTGGCTCACTAACTTCACACACCATCAGGCTTCCAAGCAGCTCTCAAGGAAACTCACTTTTCACACTCTATGCTTAATGCCCGTTGAGTGCCTAGGACTGAAAGAAGCTTGGTAAGCATCGCACACAAACCAATGCTCCACATGCGGGTTTCACATGCCACCAACTCCACATTCACAGACAACTTCAGCGCCAAAGCCTTTTTCAGATAGCTCTCAATGCAAAGGCTATAGACACAAATATTTGTGTGAGAGCTAATTCAATCAAGGAAACACTGCATGTTGGTGAAGGGCATATTAAAGAAGAAGCAGCCGAGTGGTTCTTGTGGGAGAACAACTCCATTTGGCTCCTTAACTTCACACACCATCAGGCTTCGAAGCAGCTCTCAAGGAAACTCACTTTTCACACTCTATGCTTAATGCCCTTTGAGTGCCTAGGAATGAAAGAAGCTTGGTAAGCATCGCACACAAACCAATGCTCCACATGCGGGTTTCACATGCCACCAACTCCACATTCACAGACAACTTCAGCGCCAGAGCCGTTTTCAGATAGCCCTCAATGCAAAGGCTCTAGACGCAAATATTGGTGTGAGAGCTAATTCAATCAAGGAAACACTGCATGTTGGTGAAGGGCATATTGAAAAAGAAGCCGCTGAGTGATTCTTGTGGGAGAACAACTCCATTTGGCTCACTAACTTCACACACCATCAGGCTTCCAAGCAGCTCTCAAGGAAACTCACTTTTCACACTCTATGCTTAATGCCCTTTGAGTGCATTATCTAGCAATGAGTCTGGTAGAGCATCGCACACACCAATGCTCCACATGCGGGTTTCACATGCACGAACTCCACATTCACAGACAACTTCAGCGCCAAAGCCGTTTTCAGATAGCCCTCAATGCAAAGGCTCTAGACGCAAATATTGGTGTGAGAGCAAATTCAATCAAGGAAACACTGCATGTTGGTGAAGGGCATATTGAAGAAGAAGCAGCCGAGTGGTTCTTGTGGGAGAACAACTCCATTTGGCTCACTAACTTCACACACCATCAGGCTTCCAAGCAGTTCTCAAGGAAACTCACTTTTCACACTCTATGCTTAATGCCCTTTGAGTGCCTAGGACTGAAAGAAGCTTGGTCAGCATCACACACAAACCAATGCTCCACATGCGGGTTTCACATGCCACCAACTCCACATTCACAGACAACTTCAGCGCCAATGCCGTTTTCAGATAGCCCTCAATGCAAAGGCTCTAGACGCAAATATTGGTGTGAGAGATAATTCAATCAAGGAAACACTGCATGTTGGTGAAGGGCATATTGAAGAAGAAGCAGCCGAGTGGTTCTTGTGGGAGAACAACTCCATTTGGCTCACTAACTTCACACACCATCAGGCTTCCAAGCAGCTCTCAAGGAAACTCACTTTTCACACTCTATGCTTAATGCCCTTTGAGTGCATTATCTAGGAATGAACCTGGTAGAGCATCACACACAAACCAATGCTCCACATGCGGGTTTCACATGCCACCAACTCCACATTCACAGACAACTTCAGCGCCAGAGCCGTTTTCAGATAGCCCTCAATGCAAAGGCTCTAGACGCAAATATTGGTGTGAGAGCTAATTCAATCAAGGAAGGACTGCATGTTGGTGAAGGGCATATAGAAGAAAAAGCTGCCAAGTTGTTATTGTGGGAGAACAACTCCATTTGGCTCACTAACTTCACACACCATCAGGCTTCCAAGCAGCTCTCAAGGAAACTCACTTTTCACACTCTATGCTTAATGCCCTTTGAGTGCATTATCTAGGAATGAACCTGGTAGAGCATCACACACAAAGCAATGATCCACAAGTGGTTTTCACATGCCAAAAACTCCACATTCACAGACAACTTCAGCGCCAGAGCCATTTTCAGATAGCCCTCAATGCAAAGGCTCTAGACGCAAATATTGGTATGAGAGCTAATTCAATCAAGGAAACACTGCATGTTGGTGAAGGGCATATTGAAGAAAAAGCTGCCGAGTGGTTCTTGTGGGAGAACAACTCCATTTGGCTCACTAACTTCGCGCACCATCAGGCTTCCAAGCAGCTCTCAAGGAAACTCACTTTTCACACTCTATGCTTAATGCCCTTTTAGTGCATTTTCTAGGAATGATCCTGGTAGAGCATCATACACAAACCAATGCTCCACATGCGGGTTTCACATGCCACCAACTCCACATTCACAGACAACTTCAGCGCCAAAGCCGCTTTCAGATAGCCCTCAATGCAAAGGCTCTAGACGCAAATATTGGTGTGAGAGCTAATTCAATCAAGGAAACACTGCATGTTGGTGAAGGGCATATGGAAGAAGAAGCAGCAGAGTGGTTCTTGTGGGAGAACAACTCCATTTGGCTCACTAACTTCACACACCAACAGGCTTCCAAGCAGCTCTCAAGGAAACTCACTTTCACACTCTATGCTTAATGCCCTTAGAGTGCCTAGGACTGAAAGAAGCTTGGTAAGCATTGCACAAAATCCAATGCTCCACATGCGGGTTTCACATGCCACCAACTCCACATTCACAGAGAACTTCAGCCCCAAAGCCGTTTTCAGATAGCCCTCAATGAAAAGGCTCTAGACACAAATATTGGAGTGAGAGCTAATTCAATCAAGGAAACACTGCATGTTGGTGAAGGGCATATTGAAGAAGAAGCAGCCGAGTGGTTCTTGTGGGAGAACAACTCCATTTGGCTCACTAA
This sequence comes from Ochotona princeps, assembly GCF_030435755.1. Taxonomy (NCBI): domain Eukaryota; kingdom Metazoa; phylum Chordata; class Mammalia; order Lagomorpha; family Ochotonidae; genus Ochotona; species Ochotona princeps. The sequence goes on from NW_026696564.1 coordinate 15,859, forward strand.
CTTCACGCACCATCAGGCTTCCAAGCAGCTCTCAAGGAAACTCACTTTTCACACTCTATGCTTAATGCCCTTAGAGTGCATTATCTAGCAATGAACCTGGTAGAGCATCACACACAAACCAATGCTCCACATGCGGGTTTCACATGCCACCAACTCCACATTCACACACAACTTCAGCGCCAAAGCCGTTTTCAGATAGCCCTCAATGCAAAGGCTCTAGACGCAAATATTGGTGTGAGAGCTAATTCAATCAAGGAAACACTGCATATTGGTGAAGGGCATATTGAAGAAAAAGCTGCCGAGTGGTTCTTGTGGGAGAACAACTCCATTTGGCTCACTAACTTCGCGCACCATCAGGCTTCCAAGCAGCTCTCAAGGAAACTCACTTTTCACACTCTATGCTTAATGCCCTTTTAGTGCATTATCTAGGAATGAACCTGGTAGAGCATCGCACACAAACCAATGCTTCACATGCGGGTTTCACATGCCACCAACTCCACATTCACAGACAACTTCAGCGCCAGAGCCATTTTCAGATAGCCCTCAATGCAAAGGCTCTAGACGCAAATATTGGTGTGAGAGCTAATTCAATCAAGGAAACACTGCATGTTGGTGAAGGGCATATTGAAGAAGAAGCAGCCGAGTGGTTCTTGTGGGAGAACAACTCCATTTGGCTCACTAACTTCACACACCATCAGGCTTCCAATCAGCTCTCAAGGAAACTCACTTTTCACACTCTATGCTTAATGCCCTTTGTGTGCCTAGGACTGAAAGATGCTTGGTAAGCATCGCACACAAACCAATGCTCCACATGCGGGTTTCACATGCCACCAACTCCACATTCACAGACAACTTCAGCGCCAGAGCCGTTTTCAGATAGCCCTCAATGCACAGGCTCTAGATGCAAATATTGGTGTGAGAGCTAATTCAATCAAGGAAACACTGCATGTTGGTGAAGGGCATATGGAAGAAAAAGCTGCCAAGTGGTTCTTGTGGGAGAACAACTCCATTTGGCTCACTAACTTCACACACCAACAGGCTTCCAAGCAGCTCTCAAGGAAACTCACTTTTCACACTCTATGCTTAATGCCCTTAGAGTGCCTAGGACTGAAAGAAGCTTGGTAAGCATCGCACAAAATCCAATGCTCCACATGCGGGTTTCACATGCCACCAACTCCACATTCACAGACAACTTCAGCCCCAAAGCCGTTTTCAGATAGCCCTCAATGAAAAGGCTCTAGACACAAATATTGGAGTGAGAGCTAATTCAATCAAGGAAACACTGCATGTTGGTGAAGGGCATATTAAAGAAGAAGCAGCCGAGTGGTTCTTGTGGGAGAACAACTCCATTTGGCTCACTAACTTCACACACCATCAGGCTTCCAAGCAGCTCTCAAGGAAACTCACTTTTCACACTCTATGCTTAATGCCCTTTGAGTGCATTATCTACCAATGAACCTGGTTAGCATCGCACACAAACCAATGCTCCACATGCGGGTTTCACATGCCACCAACTCCACATTCACAGACAACTTCAGAGCCAGAGCCTTTTTCAGATAGCCCTCAATGCAAAGGCTCTAGACGCAAATATTGGTGTGAGAGATAATTCAATCAAGGAAACACTGCATGTTGGTGAAGGGCATATTGAAGAAGAAGCAGCCGAGTGGTTCTTGTGGGAGAACAACTCCATTTGGCTCACTAACTTCACACACCATCAGGCTTCCAAGCAGCTCTCAAGGAAACTCACTTTTCACACTCTATGATTAATGCCCTTTGAGTGCATTATCTAGCAATGAACCTGGTAGAGCATCGCACACAAACCAATGCTTCACATGCGGGTTTCACATGCCACCAACTCCACATTCACAGACAACTTCAGCGCCAGAGCCGTTTTCAGATAGCCCTCAATGCAAAGGCTCTAGACGCAAATATTGGTGTGAGAGCTAATTCAATCAAGGAAACACTGCATGTTGGTGAAGGGCATATTGAAGAAGAAGTAGCCGAGTGGTTCTTGTGGGAGAACAACTCCATTTGGCTCACTAACTTCACACACCATCAGGCTTCCAAGCAGCTCTCAAGGAAACTCACTTTTCACACTCTATGCTTAATGCCCTTTGAGTGCCTAGGACTGAAAGAAGCTTGGTCAGCATCACACACAAACCAATGCTCCACATGCGGGTTTCACATGCCACCAACTCCACATTCACAGACAACTTCAGCGCCAATGCCGTTTTCAGATAGCCCTCAATGCAAAGGCTCTAGACGCAAATATTGGTGTGAGAGCTAATTCAATCAAGGAAACACTGCATGTTCGTGAAGGGCATATTGAAGAAGAAGCAGCCGAGTGGTTCTTGTGGGAGAACAACTCCATTTGGCTCACTAACTTCACACACCATCAGGCTTCCAAGCAGCTCTCAAGGAAACTCACTTTTCACACTCTATGCTTAATGCCCTTTGAGTGCATTATCTTGCAATGAACCTGGTACAACATCACACACAAACCAATGCTCCACAGGCGGGTTTCACATGCCACCAACTCCACATTCACAGACAACTTCAGCGCCAGAGCCGTTTTCAGATAGCCCTCAATGCAAAGGCTCTAGACGCAAATATTGGTGTGAGAGCTAATTCAATCAAGGAAACACTGCATGTTGGTGAAGGGCATATTGAAGAAGAAGCAGCCGAGTGGTTCTTGTGGGAGAACAACTCCATTTGGCTCAGTAACTTCACACAACATCAGGCTTCCAAGCAGCTCTCAAGGAAACTTACTTTTCACACTCTATGATTAATGCCCTTTGAGTGCATTATCTAGGAATGAACCTGGTAGAGCATCACACACAAACCAATGCTCCACATGCGGGTTTCACATGCCACCAACTCCACATTCACAGACAACTTCAGCGCCAGAGCCGTTTTCAGATAGCCCTCAATGCAAAGGCTCTAGACGCAAATATTGGTGTGAGAGCTAATTCAATCAAGGAAACACTGCATGTTGGTGAAGGGCATATTGAAGAAGAAGCAGCCGAGTGGTTCTTGTGGGAGAACAACTCCATTTGGCTCCCTAACTTCACACACCATCAGGCTTCCAAGCAGCTCTCAAGGAAACTCACTTTTCACACTCTATGCTTAATGCCCTTTGAGTGCATTATCTCGCAATGAACCTGGTACAACATCACACACAAACCAATGCTCCACAGGCGTGTTTCACATGCCACCAACTCCACATTCACAGACAACTTCAGCGCCAATGCCGTTTTCAGATAGCCCTCAATGCAAAGGCTCTAGACACAAATATTGGTGTGAGAGCTAATTCAATCAAGGAAACACTGCATGTTGGTGAAGGGCATATTGAAGAAGAAGCAGCCGAGTGGTTCTTGTGGGAGAACAACTCCATTTGGCTCACTAACGTCACACAACATCAGGCTTCCAAGCAGCTCTCAAGGAAACTTACTTTTCACACTCTATGCTTAATGCCCTTTGAGTGCATTATCTAGGAATGAACCTGGTAGAGCATCACACACAAACCAATGCTCCACATGCGGGTTTCACATGCCACCAACTCCACATTCACAGACAACTTCAGCGCCAGAGCCGTTTTCAGATAGCCCTCAATGCAAAGGCTCTAGACGCAAATATTGGTGTGAGAGCTAATTCAATCAAGGAAGGACTGCATGTTGGTGAAGGGCATATAGAAGAAAAAGCTGCCAAGTTGTTATTGTGGGAGAACAACTCCATTTGGCTCACTAACTTCACACACCATCAGGCTTCCAAGCAGCTCTCAAGGAAACTCAATTTTCACACTCTATGCTTAATGCCCTTTGAGTGCATTATCTAGGAATGAACCTGGTAGAGCATCACACACAAACCAATGATCCACAAGTGGTTTTCACATGCCAAAAACTCCACATTCACAGACAACTTCAGCGCCAGAGCCATTTTCAGATAGCCCTCAATGCAAAGGCTCTAGACGCAAATATTGGTGTGAGAGCTAATTCAATCAAGGAAACACTGCATGTTGGTGAAGGGCATATTGAAGAACAAGCTGCCGAGTGGTTCTTGTGGGAGAACAACTCCATTTGGCTCACTAACTTCGCGCACCATCAGGCTTCCAAGCAGCTCTCAAGGAAACTCACTTTTCACACTCTATGCTTAATGCCCTTTTAGTGCATTTTCTAGGAATGATCCTGGTAGAGCATCATACACAAACCAATGCTCCACATGCGGGTTTCACATGCCACCAACTCCACATTCACAGACAACTTCAGCGCCAAAGCCGCTTTCAGATAGCCCTCAATGCAAAGGCTCTAGACGCAAATATTGGTGTGAGAGCTAATTCAATCAAGGAAACACTGCATGTTGGTGAAGGGCATATGGAAGAAGAAGCAGCCGAGTGGTTCTTGTGGGAGAACAACTCCATTTGGCTCACTAACTTCACACACCAACAGGCTTCCAAGCAGCTCTCAAGGAAACTCACTTTTCACACTCTATGCTTAATGCCCTTTGAGTGCATTATCTCGCAATGAACCTGGTACAACATCACACACAAACCAATGCTCCACAGGCGGGTTTCACATGCCACCAACTCCACATTCACAGACAACTTCAGCGCCAAAGCCGTTTTCAGATAGCCCTCAATGCAAAGGCTCTAGACGCAAATATTGGTGTGAGAGCTAATTCAATCAAGGAAACACTGCATGTTGGTGAAGGGCATATTGAAGAAGAAGCAGCCGAGTGGTTCTTGTGGGAGAACAACTCCATTTGGCTCACTAACGTCACACAACATCAGGCTTCCAAGCAGCTCTCTAGGAAACTCACTTTTCACACTCTATGCTTAATGCCCTTTGAGTGCATTATCTAGGAATGAACCTGGTAGAGCATCACACACAAAGCAATGCTCCACATGCGGGTTTCACATGCCACCAACTCCACATTCACAGACAACTTCAGCGCCAGAGCCGTTTTCAGATAGCCCTCAATGCAAAGGCTCTAGACGCAAATATTGGTGTGAGAGCTAATTCAATCAAGGAAACACTGCATGTTGGTGAAGGGCATATAGAAGAAAAAGCTGACAAGTTGTTATTGTGGGAGAACAACTCCATTTGGCTCACTAACTTCACACACCATCAGGCTTCCAAGCAGCTCTCAAGGAAACTCAATTTTCACACTCTATGCTTAATGCCCTTTGAGTGCATTATCTAGGAATGAACCTGGTAGAGCATCACACACAAACCAATGATCCACAAGTGGTTTTCACATGCCACCAACTCCACATTCACAGACAACTTCAGCGCCAGAGCCATTTTCAGATAGCCCTCAATGCAAAGGCTCTAGACGCAAATATTGGTGTGAGAGCTAATTCAATCAAGGAAACACTGCATGTTGGTGAAGGGCATATTGAAGAAAAAGCTGCCGAGTGGTTCTTGTGGGAGAACAACTCCATTTGGCTCACTAACTTCGCGCACCATCAGGCTTCCAAGCAGCTCTCAAGGAAACTCACTTTTCACACTCTATGCTTAATGCCCTTTTAGTGCATTTTCTAGGAATGATCCTGGTAGAGCATCATACACAAACCAATGCTCCACATGCGGGTTTCACATGCCACCAACTCCACATTCACAGACAACTTCAGCGCCAAAGCCGCTTTCAGATAGCCCTCAATGCAAAGGCTCTAGACGCAAATATTGGTGTGAGAGCTAATTCAATCAAGGAAACACTGCATGTTGGTGAAGGGCATATTGAAGAAGAAGCAGCCGAGTGGTTCTTGTGGGAGAACAACTCCATTTGGCTCACTAACTTCACGCACCATCAGGCTTCCAAGCAGCTCTCAAGGAAACTCACTTTTCACACTCTATGCTTAATGCCCTTAGAGTGCATTATCTAGCAATGAACCTGGTAGAGCATCACACACAAACCAATGCTCCACATGCGGGTTTCACATGCCACCAACTCCACATTCACACACAACTTCAGCGCCAGAGCCTATTTCAGATAGCCCTCAATGCAAAGGCTCTAGACGCAAATATTGGTGTGAGAGCTAATTCAATCAAGGAAACACTGCATATTGGTGAAGGGCATATTGAAGAAAAAGCTGCCGAGTGGTTCTTGTGGGAGAACAACTCCATTTGGCTCACTAACTTCGCGCACCATCAGGCTTCCAAGCAGCTCTCAAGGAAACTCACTTTTCACACTCTATGCTTAATGCCCTTTTAGTGCATTTTCTAGGAATGATCCTGGTAGAGCATCATACACAAACCAATGCTCCACATGCGGGTTTCACATGCCACCAACTCCACATTCACAGACAACTTCAGCGCCAGAGCCGTTTTCAGATAGCCCTCAATGCAAAGGCTCTAGACGCAAATATTGGTGTGAGAGCTAATTCAATCAAGGAAACACTGCATGTTGGGGAAGGGCATATTGAAGAAGAAGCAGCCGAGTGGTTCTTGTGGGAGAACAACTCCATTTGGCTCACTAACTTCACACACCAACAGGCTTCCAAGCAGCTCTCAAGGAAACTCACTTTTCACACTCTATGCTTAATGCCCTTAGAGTGCCTAGGACTGAAAGAAGCTTGGTAAGCATCGCACAAAATCCAATGCTCCACATGCGGGTTTCACATGCCACCAACTCCACATTCACAGAGAACTTCAGCCCCAAAGCCATTTTCAGATAGCCCTCAATGAAAAGGCTCTAGACACAAATATTGGAGTGAGAGCTAATTCAATCAAGGAAACACTGCATGTTGGTGAAGGGCATATTAAAGAAGAAGCAGCCGAGTGGTTCTTGTGGGAGAACAACTCCATTTGGCTCACTAACTTCACACACCATCAGGCTTCCAAGCAGCTCTCAAGGAAACTCACTTTTCACACTCTATGCTTAATGCCCTTTGAGTGCATTATCTAGCAATGAACCTGGTTAGCATCGCACACAAACCAATGCTAAACATGCGGGTTTCACATGCCACCAACTCCACATTCACAGACAACTTCAGAGCCAGAGCCTTTTTCAGATAGCCCTCAATGCAAAGGCTCTAGACGCAAATATTGGTGTGAGAGCTAATTCAATCAAGGAAACACTGCATGTTGGTGAAGGGCATATTAAAGAAGAAGCAGCCGAGTGGTTCTTGTGGGAGAACAACTCCATTTGGCTCACTAACTTCACACACCATCAGGCTTCCAAGCAGCTCTCAAGGAAACTCACTTTTCACACTCTATGCTTAATGCCATTTGAGTGCATTATCTAGCAATGAACCTGGTAGAGCATCGCACACAAACCAATGCTTCACATGCGGGTTTCACATGCCACCAACTCCACATTCACAGACAACTTCAGCGCCAGAGCCGTTTTCAGATAGCCCTCAATGCAAAGGCTCTAGACGCAAATATTGGTGTGAGAGCTAATTCAATCAAGGAAACACTGCATGTTGGTGAAGGGCATATTGAAGAAGAAGCAGCCGAGTGGTTCTTGTGGGAGAACAACTCCATTTGGCTCACTAACTTCACACACCATCAGGCTTCCAATCAGCTCTCAAGGAAACTCACTTTTCACACTCTATGCTTAATGCCCTTTGTGTGCCTAGGACTGAAAGATGCTTGGTAAGCATCGCACACAAACCAATGCTCCACATGCGGGTTTCACATGCCACCAACTCCAAATTCACAGACAACTTCAGCGCCAGAGCCGTTTTCAGATAGCCCTCAATGCACAGGCTCTAGATGCAAATATTGGTGTGAGAGCTAATTCAATCAAGGAAACACTGCATGTTGGGGAAGGGCATATTGAAGAAGAAGCAGCCGAGTGATTCTTGTGGGAGAACAACTCCATTTGGCTCACTAACTTCACACACCATCAGGCTTCCAAGCAGCTCTCAAGGAAACTCACTTTTCACACTCTATGCTTAATGCCCTTTGAGTGCATTATCTAGCAATGAACCTGGTAGAGCATCGCACACAAACCAATGCTAAACATGCGGGTTTCACATGCCACCAACTCCACATTCACAGACAACTTCAGAGCCAGAGCCTTTTTCAGATAGCCCTCAATGCAAAGGCTCTAGACGCAAATATTGGTGTGAGAGCTAATTCAATCAAGGAAACACTGCATGTTGGTGAAGGGCATATTGAAGAAGGATCAGCCGAGTGGTTCTTGTGGGAGAACAACTCCATTTGGCTCACTAACTTCACACACCATCAGGCTTCCAAGCAGCTCTCAAGGAAACTCACTTTTCACACTCTATGCTTAATGCCCTTTGAGTGCCTAGGACTGAAAGATGCTTGGTAAGCATCGAACACAAACCAATGCTCCACATGTGGGTTTCACATGCCACCAACTCCACATTCACAGACAACTTCAGTGCCAGAGCCGTTTTCAGATAGCCCTCAATGCAAAGGCTCTAGATGCAAATATTGGTGTGAGAGCTAATTCAATCAAGGAAACACTGCATGTTGGTGAAGGGCATATTGAAGAAGCAGCAGCTGAGTGATTCTTGTGGGAGAACAACTCCATTTGGCTCACTAACTTCACACACCATCAGGCTTCCAAGCAGCTCTCAAGGAAACTCACTTTTCACACTCTATGCTTAATGGCCCTTGAGTGCATTATCTAGCAATGAACCTGGTAGAGCATCGCACACAAACCAATGCTTCACATGCGGGTTTCACATGCCACCAACTCCACATTCACAGACAACTTCAGCGCCAGAGCCTTTTTCAGATAGCCCTCAATGCAAATTCTCTAGACGCAAATATTGGTGTGAGAGCTAATTCAATCAAGGAAACACTGCATGTTGGTGAAGGGCATATTGAAGAAGAAGCAGCCGAGTGGTTCTTGTGGGAGAACAACTCCATTTGGCTCACTAACTTCACACACCATCAGGCTTCCAAGCAGCTCTCAAGGAAACTTACTTTTCACACTCTATGCTTAATGCCTTTTGAGTGCTTAGGAATGAAAGATGCTTGATCAGCATCGCACACAAACCAATGCTCCACATGCGGGTTTCACATGCCACCAACTCCACATTCACAGACAACTTCAGCGCCCAAGCCGTTTTCAGATAGCCTTCAATGCAAAGGCTCTAGACGCAAATATTGCTGTGAGAGCTAATTCAATCAAGGAAACACTGCATGTTGGTGAAGGGCATATTGAAGAAGAAGCAGCCGAGTGGTTCTTGTGGGAGAACAACTCCATTTGGCTCACTAACTTCACACACCATCAGGCTTCCAAGCAGCTCTCAAGGAAACTCACTTTTCACACTCTATGCTTAATGCCCGTTGAGTGCCTAGGACTGAAAGAAGCTTGGTAAGCATCGCACACAAACCAATGCTCCACATGCGGGTTTCACATGCCACCAACTCCACATTCACAGACAACTTCAGCGCCAAAGCCTTTTTCAGATAGCTCTCAATGCAAAGGCTATAGACACAAATATTTGTGTGAGAGCTAATTCAATCAAGGAAACACTGCATGTTGGTGAAGGGCATATTAAAGAAGAAGCAGCCGAGTGGTTCTTGTGGGAGAACAACTCCATTTGGCTCCCTAACTTCACACACCATCAGGCTTGCATGCAGCTCTCAAGGAAACTCACTTTTCACACTCTATGCTTAATGCCCTTTGAGTGCCTAGGAATGAAAGAAGCTTCGTAAGCATCGCACACAAACCAATGATCCACATGCGGGTTTCACATGCCACCAACTCCACATTCACAGACAACTTCAGCGCCAAAGCCGTTTTCAGATAGCCCTCAATGCAAAGGCTCTAGACGCAAATATTGGTGTGAGAGCTAATTCAATAAAGGAAACACTGCATGTTGGTGAAGGGCATATTGAAAAAGAAGCCGCTGAGTGATTCTTGTGGGAGAACAACTCCATTTGGCTCACTAACTTCACACACCATCAGGCTTCCAAGCAGCTCTCAAGGAAACTCACTTTTCACACTCTATGCTTAATGCCCTTTGAGTGCATTATCTAGCAATGAATCTGGTAGAGCATCGCACACAAACCAATGCTCCACATGCGGGTTTCACATGCACGAACTCCACATTCACAGACAACTTCAGCGCCAAAGCCGTTTTCAGATAGCCCTCAATGCAAAGGCTCTAGACGCAAATATTGGTGTGAGAGCTAATTCAATCAAGGAAACACTGCATGTTCGTGAAGGGCATATTGAAGAAGAAGCAGCCGAGTGGTTCTTGTGGGAGAACAACTCCATTTGGCTCACTAACTTCACACACCATCAGGCTTCCAAGCAGTTCTCAAGGAAACTCACTTTTCACACTCTATGCTTAATGCCCTTTGAGTGCCTAGGACTGAAAGAAGCTTGGTCAGCATCACACACAAACCAATGCTCCACATGCGGGTTTCACATGCCACCAACTCCACATTCACAGACAACTTCAGCGCCAAAGCCGTTTTCAGATAGCCCTCAATGCAAAGGCTCTAGACGCAAATATTGCTGTGAGAGCTAATTCAATCAAGGAAACACTGCATGTTGGTGAAGGGCATATTGAAGAAGAAGCAGCCGAGTGGTTCTTGTGGGAGAACAACTCCATTTGGCTCACTAACTTCACACACCATCAGGCTTCCAAGCAGCTCTCAAGGAAACTCACTTTTCACACTCTATGCTTAATGCCCTTTGAGTGCATTATCTCGCAATGAACCTGGTACAACATCACACACAAACCAATGCTCCACATGCGGGTTTCACATGCCACCAACTCCACATTCACAGACAACTTCAGCGCCAGAGCCGTTTTCAGATAGCCCTCAATGCAAAGGCTCTAGACGCAAATATTGGTGTGAGAGCTAATTCAATCAAGGAAACACTGCATGTTGGTGAAGGGCATATTGAAGAAGAAGCAGCCGAGTGGTTCTTGTGGGAGAACAACTCCATTTGGCTCAGTAACTTCACACAACATCAGGCTTCCAAGCAGCTCTCAAGGAAACTTACTTTTCACACTCTATGCTTAATGCCCTTTGAGTGCATTATCTAGGAATGAACCTGGTAGAGCATCACACACAAACCAATGCTCCACATGCGGGTTTCACATGCCACCAACTCCACATTCACAGACAACTTCAGCGCCAGAGCCGTTTTCAGATAGCCCTCAATGCAAAGGCTCTAGACGCAAATATTGGTGTGAGAGCTAATTCAATCAAGGAAGGACTGCATGTTGGTGAAGGGCATATAGAAGAAAAAGCTGCCAAGTGGTTATTGTGGGAGAACAACTCCATTTGGCTCACTAACTTCACACACCATCAGGCTTCCAAGCAGCTCTCAAGGAAACTCAATTTTCACACTCTATGCTTAATGCCCTTTGAGTGCATTATCTAGGAATGAACCTGGTAGAGCATCACACACAAACCAATGATCCACAAGTGGTTTTCACATGCCAAAAACTCCACATTCACAGACAACTTCAGCGCCAGAGCCATTTTCAGATAGCCCTCAATGCAAAGGCTCTAGACGCAAATATTGGTGTGAGAGCTAATTCAATCAAGGAAACACTGCATGTTGGTGAAGGGCATATTGAAGAAAAAGCTGCCGAGTGGTTCTTGTGGGAGAACAACTCCATTTGGCTCACTAACTTCACACACCATCAGGCTTCCAAGCAGCTCTCAAGGAAACTCACTTTTCACACTCTATGCTTAATGCCATTTGAGTGCATTATCTAGCAATGAACCTGGTAGAGCATCGCACACAAACCAATGCTCCACATGCGGGTTTCACATGCCACCAACTCCACATTCACAGACAACTTCAGCGCCAGAGCCTTTTTCAGATAGCCCTCAATGCAAAGGCTCTAGACGCAAATATTGGTGTGAGAGCTAATTCAATCAAGGAAACACTGCATGTTGGTGAAGGGCATATTGAAGAAGAAGCAGCCGAGTGGTTCTTGTGGAAGAACAACTCCATTTGACTCACTAACTTCACACACCATCAGGCTTCCAAGCAGCTCTCAAGGAAACTCACTTTTCACACTCTATGCTTAATGCCCTTTGAGTGCCTAGGAATGAAAGAAGCTTGGTCAGCATCGCACACACAAACCAATGCTCCACATGCGGGTTTCACATGCCACCAACTCCACATTCACAGACAACTTCAGCGCCAGAGCCGTTTTCAGATAGCCCTCAATGCAAAGGCTCTAGACGCAAATATTGGTGTGAGAGCTAATTCAATCAAGGAAACACTGCATGTTGGTGAAGGGCATATTGAACAAAAAGCTGCCGAGTGGTTATGTGGGAGAACAACTCCATTTGGCTCACTAACTTCACGCACCATCAGACTTCCAAGCAGCTCTCAAGGAAACTCACTTTTCACACTCTATGCTTAATGCCCTTAGAGTGCATTATCTAGCAATGAACCTGGTAGAGCATCACACACAAACCAATGCTCCACATGTGGGTTTCACATGCCACCAACTCCACATTCACACACAACTTCAGCGCCAGAGCCTATTTCAGATAGCCCTCAATGCAAAGGCTCTAGACACAAATATTGGTGTGAGAGCTAATTCAATCAAGGAAACACTGCATGTTGGTGAAGGGCATATTGAAGAAAAAGCTGCCGAGTGGTTCTTGTGGGAGAACAACTCCATTTTCTCACTAACTTCGCGCACCATCAGGCTTCCAAGCAGCTCTCAAGGAAACTCACTTTTCACACTCTATGCTTAATGCCCTTTTAGTGCATTTTCTAGGAATGATCCTGGTAGAGCATCATACACAAACCAATGCTCCACATGCGGGTTTCACATGCCACCAACTCCACATTCACAGACAACTTCAGCGCCAAAGCCGCTTTCAGATAGCCCTCAATGCAAAGGCTCTAGACGCAAATATTGGTGTGAGAGCTAATTCAATCAAGGAAACACTGCATGTTGGTGAAGGGCATATGGAAGAAAAAGCTGCCAAGTGGTTCTTGTGGGAGAACAACTCCATTTGGCTCACTAACTTCACACACCAACAGGCTTCCAAGCAGCTCTCAAGGAAACTCAATTTTCACACTCTATGCTTAATGCCCTTAGAGTGCCTAGGACTGAAAGAAGCTTGGTAAGCATCGCACAAAATCCAATGCTCCACATGCGGGTTTCACATGCCACCAACTCCACATTCACAGAGAACTTCAGCCGCAAAGCCGTTTTCAGATAGCCCTCAATGAAAAGGCTCTAGACACAAATATTGGAGTGAGAGCTAATTCAATCAAGGAAACACTGCATGTTGGTGAAGGGCATATTAAAGAAGAAGCAGCCGAGTGGTTCTTGTGGGAGAACAACTCCATTTGGCTCACTAACTTCACACACCATCAGGCTTCCAAGCAGCTCTCAAGGAAACTCACTTTTCACACTCTATGCTTAATGCCCTTTGAGTGCATTATCTACCAATGAACCTGGTTAGCATCGCACACAAACCAATGCTAAACATGCGGGTTTCACATGCCACCAACTCCACATTCACAGACAACTTCAGAGCCAGAGCCTTTTTCAGATAGCCCTCAATGCAAAGGCTCTAGACGCAAATATTGGTGTGAGAGCTAATTCAATCAAGGAAACACTGCATGTTGGTGAAGGGCATATTGAAGAAGAAGCAGCCGAGTGGTTCTTGTGGGAGAACAACTCCATTTGGCTCACTAACTTCACACACCATCAGGCTTCCAAGCAGCTCTCAAGGAAACTCACTTTTCACACTCTATGATTAATGCCCTTTGAGTGTATTATCTAGCAATGAACCTGGTAGAGCATCGCACACAAACCAATGCTTCACATGCGGGTTTCACATGCCACCAACTCCACATTCACAGACAACTTCAGCGCCAGAGCCGTTTTCAGATAGCCCTCAATGCAAAGGCTCTAGACGCAAATATTGGTGTGAGAGCTAATTCAATCAAGGAAACACTGCATGTTGGTGAAGGGCATATTGAAGAAGAAGCAGCCGAGTGGTTCTTGTGGGAGAACAACTCCATTTGGCTCACTAACTTCACACACCATCAGGCTTCCAAGCAGCTCTCAAGGAAACTCACTTTTCACACTCTATGATTAATGCCCTTTGAGTGCCTAGGACTGAAAGATGCTTGGTAAGCATCGCACACAAACCAATGCTCCACATGCGGGTTTCACATGCCACCAACTCCACATTCACAGACAACTTCAGCGCCAAAGCCGTTTTCAGATAGCCCTCAATGCAAAGGCTCTAGACGCAAATATTGGTGTGAGAGCTAATTCAATCAAGGAAACACTGCATGTTGGTGAAGGGCATATTGAAGAAGAAGCAGCCGAGTGGTTCTTGTGGGAGAACAACTCCATTTGGCTCACTAACTTCACACACCATCAGGCTTCCAAGCAGCTCTCAAGGAAACTCACTTTTCACACTCTATGCTTAATGCCCTTTGAGTGCATTATCTCGCAATGAACCTGGTAGAACATCACACACAAACCAATGCTCCACATGCGGGTTTCACATGCCACCAACTCCACATTCACAGACAACTTCAGCGCCAAAGCCGTTTTCAGATAGCCCTCAATGCAAAGGCTCTAGACGCAAATATTGGTGTGAGAGCTAATTCAATCAAGGAAACACTGCATGTTGGTGAAGGGCATATTGAAGAAGAAGCAGCCGAGTGGTTCTTGTGGGAGAACAACTCCATTTGGCTCACTAACTTCACACACCATCAGGCTTCCAAGCAGCTCTCAAGGAAACTCACTTTTCACACTCTATGCTTAATGCCCTTTGAGTGCATTATCTAGCAATGAGCCTGGTAGAGCATCGCACACAAACCAATGCTAAACATGCGGGTTTCACATGCCACCAACTCCACATTCACAGACAACTTCAGAGCCAGAGCCTTTTTCAGATAGCCCTCAATGCAAAGGCTCTAGACGCAAATATTGGTGTGAGAGCTAATTCAATCAAGGAAACACTGCATGTTCGTGAAGGGCATATTGAACAAGAAGCAGCCGAGTGGTTCTTGGGGGAGAACAACTCCATTTGGCTCACTAACTTCACACACCATCAGGCTTCCAAGCAGCTCTCAAGGAAACTCACTTTTCACACTCTATGCTTAATGCCCTTTGAGTGCCTAGGACTGAAAGAAGCTTGGTAAGCATCGCACACAAACCAATGCTCCACATGTGGGTTTCACATGCCACCAACTCCACATTCACAGACAACTTCAGTGCCAAAGCCGTTTTCAGATAGCCCTCAATGCAAAGGCTCTAGATGCAAATATTGGTGTGAGAGCTAATTCAATCAAGGAAACACTGCATGTTGGTGAAGGGCATATTGAAGAAGCAGCAGCTGAGTGATTCTTGTGGGAGAACAACTCCATTTGGCTCACTAACTTCACACACCATCAGGCTTCCAAGCAGCTCTCAAGGAAACTCACTTTTCACACTCTATGCTTAATGCCATTTGAGTGCATTATCTAGCAATGAACCTGGTAGAGCATCGCACACAAACCAATGCTCCACATGCGGGTTTCACATGCCACCAACTCCACATTCACAGACAACTTCAGCGCCAGAGCCTTTTTCAGATAGCCCTCAATGCAAAGGCTCTAGACGCAAATATTGGTGTGAGAGCTAATTCAATCAAGGAAACACTGCATGTTGGTGAAGGGCATATTGAAGAAGAAGCAGCCGAGTGGTTCTTGTGGAAGAACAACTCCATTTGACTCACTAACTTCACACACCATCAGGCTTCCAAGCAGCTCTCAAGGAAACTCACTTTTCACACTCTATGCTTAATGCCCTTTGAGTGCCTAGGAATGAAAGAAGCTTGGTCAGCATCGCACACACAAACCAATGCTCCACATGCGGGTTTCACATGCCACCAACTCCACATTCACAGACAACTTCAGCGCCAGAGCCGTTTTCAGATAGCCCTCAATGCAAAGGCTCTAGACGCAAATATTGGTGTGAGAGCTAATTCAATCAAGGAAACACTGCATGTTGGTGAAGGGCATATTGAACAAAAAGCTGCCGAGTGGTTATGTGGGAGAACAACTCCATTTGGCTCACTAACTTCACGCACCATCAGACTTCCAAGCAGCTCTCAAGGAAACTCACTTTTCACACTCTATGCTTAATGCCCTTAGAGTGCATTATCTAGCAATGAACCTGGTAGAGCATCACACACAAACCAATGCTCCACATGCGGGTTTCACATGCCACCAACTCCACATTCACACACAACTTCAGCGCCAGAGCCTATTTCAGATAGCCCTCAATGCAAAGGCTCTAGACACAAATATTGGTGTGAGAGCTAATTCAATCAAGGAAACACTGCATGTTGGTGAAGGGCATATTGAAGAAAAAGCTGCCGAGTGGTTCTTGTGGGAGAACAACTCCATTTGGCTCACTAACTTCGCGCACCATCAGGCTTCCAAGCAGCTCTCAAGGAAACTCACTTTTCACACTCTATGCTTAATGCCCTTTTAGTGCATTTTCTAGGAATGATCCTGGTAGAGCATCATACACAAACCAATGCTCCACATGCGGGTTTCACATGCCACCAACTCCACATTCACAGACAACTTCAGCGCCAAAGCCGTTTTCAGATAGCCCTCAATGCAAAGGCTCTAGACGCAAATATTGGTGTGAGAGCTAATTCAATCAAGGAAACACTGCATGTTGGTGAAGGGCATATGGAAGAAAAAGCTGCCGAGTGGTTCTTGTGGGAGAACAACTCCATTTGGCTCACTAACTTCACACACCAACAGGCTTCCAAGCAGCTCTCAAGGAAACTCACTTTTCACACTCTATTCTTAATGCCCTTAGAGTGCCTAGGACTGAAAGAAGCTTGGTAAGCATCGCACAAAATCCAATGCTCCACATGCGGGTTTCACATGCCACCAACTCCACATTCACAGAGAACTTCAGCCCCAAAGCCGTTTTCAGATAGCCCTCAATGAAAAGGCTCTAGACACAAATATTGGAGTGAGAGCTAATTCAATCAAGGAAACACTGCATGTTGGTGAAGGGCATATTAAAGAAGAAGCAGCCGAGTGGTTCTTGTGGGAGAACAACTCCATTTGGCTCACTAACTTCACACACCATCAGGCTTCCAAGCAGCTCTCAAGGAAACTCACTTTTCACACTCTATGCTTAATGCCCTTTGAGTGCATTATCTACCAATGAACCTGGTTAGCATCGCACACAAACCAATGCTAAACATGCGGGTTTCACATGCCACCAACTCCACATTCACAGACAACTTCAGAGCCAGAGCCTTTTTCAGATAGCCCTCAATGCAAAGGCTCTAGACGCAAATATTGGTGTGAGAGCTAATTCAATCAAGGAAACACTGCATGTTGGTGAAGGGCATATTGAAGAAGAAGCAGCCGAGTGGTTCTTGTGGGAGAACAACTCCATTTGGCTCACTAACTTCACACACCATCAGGCTTCCAAGCAGCTCTCAAGGAAACTCACTTTTCACACTCTATGATTAATGCCCTTTGAGTGCATTATCTAGCAATGAACCTGGTAGAGCATCGCACACAAACCAATGCTTCACATGCGGGTTTCACATGCCACCAACTCCACATTCACAGACAACTTCAGCGCCAGAGCCGTTTTCAGATAGCCCTCAATGCAAAGGCTCTAGACGCAAATATTGGTGTGAGAGCTAATTCAATCAAGGAAACACTGCATGTTGGTGAAGGGCATATTGAAGAAGAAGCAGCCGAGTGGTTCTTGTGGGAGAACAACTCCATTTGGCTCACTAACTTCACACACCATCAGGCTTCCAAGCAGCTCTCAAGGAAACTCACTTTTCACACTCTATGCTTAATGCCCTTTGAGTGCCTAGGACTGAAAGATGCTTGGTAAGCATCGCACACAAACCAATGCTCCACATGCGGGTTTCACATGCCACCAACTCCACATTCACAGACAACTTCAGCGCCAAAGCCGTTTTCAGATAGCCCTCAATGCAAAGGCTCTAGACGCAAATATTGGTGTGAGAGCTAATTCAATCAAGGAAACACTGCATGTTGGTGAAGGGCATATTGAAGAAGAAGCAGCCGAGTGGTTCTTGTGGGAGAACAACTCCATTTGGCTCACTAACTTCACACACCATCAGGCTTCCAAGCAGCTCTCAAGGAAACTCACTTTTCACACTCTATGCTTAATGCCCTTTGAGTGCATTATCTCGCAATGAACCTGGTAGAACATCACACACAAACCAATGCTCCACATGCGGGTTTCACATGCCACCAACTCCACATTCACAGACAACTTCAGCGCCAAAGCCGTTTTCAGATAGCCCTCAATGCAAAGGCTCTAGACGCAAATATTGGTGTGAGAGCTAATTCAATCAAGGAAACACTGCATGTTGGTGAAGGGCATATTGAAGAAGAAGCAGCCGAGTGGTTCTTGTGGGAGAACAACTCCATTTGGCTCACTAACTTCACACACCATCAGGCTTCCAAGCAGCTCTCAAGGAAACTCACTTTTCACACTCTATGCTTAATGCCCTTTGAGTGCATTATCTAGCAATGAACCTGGTAGAGCATCGCACACAAACCAATGCTAAACATGCGGGTTTCACATGCCACCAACTCCACATTCACAGACAACTTCAGAGCCAGAGCCTTTTTCAGATAGCCCTCAATGCAAAGGCTCTAGACGCAAATATTGGTGTGAGAGCTAATTCAATCAAGGAAACACTGCATGTTGGTGAAGGGCATATTGAACAAGAAGCAGCCGAGTGGTTCTTGTGGGAGAACAACTCCATTTGGCTCACTAACTTCACACACCATCAGGCTTCCAAGCAGCTCTCAAGGAAACTCACTTTTCACACTCTATGCTTAATGCCCTTTGAGTGCCTAGGACTGAAAGAAGCTTGGTAAGCATCGCACACAAACCAATGCTCCACATGTGGGTTTCACATGCCACCAACTCCACATTCACAGACAACTTCAGTGCCAAAGCCGTTTTCAGATAGCCCTCAATGCAAAGGCTCTAGATGCAAATATTGGTGTGAGAGCTAATTCAATCAAGGAAACACTGCATGTTGGTGAAGGGCATATTGAAGAAGCAGCAGCTGAGTGATTCTTGTGGGAGAACAACTCCATTTGGCTCACTAACTTCACACACCATCAGGCTTCCAAGCAGCTCTCAAGGAAACTCACTTTTCACACTCTATGCTTAATGCCCTTTGAGTGCATTATCTAGCAATGAACCTGGTAGAGCATCGCACACAAACCAATGCTTCACATGCGGGTTTCACATGCCACCAATTCCACATTCACAGACAACTTCAGCGCCAAAGCCGTTTTCAGATAGCCCTCAATGCAAATTCTCTAGACGCAAATATTGGTGTGAGAGCTAATTCAATCAAGGAAACACTGCATGTTGGTGAAGGGCATATTGAAGAAGAAGCAGCCGAGTGGTTCTTGTGGGAGAACAACTCCATTTGGCTCACTAACTTCACACACCATCAGGCTTCCAAGCAGCTCTCAAGGAAACTTACTTTTCATACTCTATGCTTAATGCCCTTTGAGTGCCTAGGAATGAAAGAAGCTTGGTCAGCATCACACACAAACCAATGCTCCACATGCGGGTTTCACATGCCACCAACTCCACATTCACAGACAACTTCAGCGCCAAAGCCGTTTTCAGATAGCCCTCAATGCAAAGGCTCTAGACGCAAATATTGGTGTGAGAGCTAATTCAATCAAGGAAACACTGCATGTTGGTGAAGGGCATATTGAAGAAGAAGCAGCCGAGTGGTTCTTGTGGGAGAACAACTCCATTTGGCTCACTAACTTCACACACCATCAGGCTTCCAAGCAGCTCTCAAGGAAACTCACTTTTCACACTCTATGCTTAATGCCCTTTGAGTGCATTATCTCGCAATGAACCTGGTACAACATCACACACAAACCAATGCTCCACATGCGGGTTTCACATGCCACCAACTCCACATTCACAGACAACTTCAGCGCCAGAGCCGTTTTCATATAGCCCTCAATGCAAAGGCTCTAGACGCAAATATTGGTGTGAGAGCTAATTCAATCAAGGAAACACTGCATGTTGGTGAAGGGCATATTGAAGAAGAAGCAGCCGAGTGGTTCTTGTGGGAGAACAACTCCATTTGGCTCAGTAACTTCACACACCATCAGGCTTCCAAGCAGCTCTCAAGGAAACTCACTTTTCACACTCTATGCTTAATGCACTTTGAGTGCATTATCTAGGAATGAACCTGGTAGAGCATCACACACAAACCAATGCTCCACATGCGGGTTTCACATGCCACCAACTCCACATTCACAGACAACTTCAGCGCCAGAGCCGTTTTCAGATAGCCCTCAATGCAAAGGCTCTAGACGCAAATATTGGTGTGAGAGCTAATTCAATCAAGGAAGGACTGCATGTTGGTGAAGGGCATATAGAAGAAAAAGCTGCCAAGTGGTTATTGTGGGAGAACAACTCCATTTGGCTCACTAACTTCACACACCATCAGGCTTCCAAGCAGCTCTCAAGGAAACTCACTTTTCACACTCTATGCTTAATGCCCTTTGAGTGCATTATCTAGGAATGAACCTGGTAGAGCATCACACACAAACCAATGATCCACATGTGGTTTTCACATGCCAAAAACTCCACATTCACAGACAACTTCAGCGCCAGAGCCATTTTCAGATAGCCCTCAATGCAAAGGCTCTAGACGCAAATATTGGTGTGAGAGCTAATTCAATCAAGGAAACACAGCATGTTGGTGAAGGGCATATTGAAGAAAAAGCTGCCGAGTGGTTCTTGTGGGAGAACAACTCCATTTGGCTCAGTAACTTCACACACCATCAGGCTTCCAAGCAGCTCTCAAGGAAACTCACTTTTCACACTCTATGCTTAATGCCATTTGAGTGCATTATCTAGCAATGAACCTGGTAGAGCATCGCACACAAACCAATGCTCCACATGCGGGTTTCACATGCCACCAACTCCACATTCACAGACAACTTCAGAGCCAGAGCCTTTTTCAGATAGCCCTCAATGCAAAGGCTCTAGACGCAAATATTGGTGTGAGAGCTAATTCAATCAAGGAAACACTGCATGTTGGTGAAGGGCATATTGAAGAAGAAGCAGCCGAGTGGTTCTTGTGGGAGAACAACTCCATTTGACTCACTAACTTCACACACCATCAGGCTTCCAAGCAGCTCTCAAGGAAACTCACTTTTCACACTCTATGCTTAATGCCCTTTGAGTGCCTAGGAATGAAAGAAGCTTGGTCAGCATCGCACACACAAACCAATGCTCCACATGCGGGTTTCACATGCCACCAACTCCACATTCACACACAACTTCAGCGCCAGAGCCTATTTCAGATAGCCCTCAATGCAAAGGCTCTAGACGCAAATATTGGTGTGAGAGCTAATTCAATCAAGGAAACACTGCATGTTGGTGAAGGGCATATTGAAGAAAAAGCTGCCGAGTGGTTCTTGTGGGAGAACAACTCCATTTGGCTCACTAACTTCGCGCACCATCAGGCTTCCAAGCAGCTCTCAAGGAAACTCACTTTTCACACTCTATGCTTAATGCCCCTTTAGTGCATTTTCTAGGAATGATCCTGGTAGAGCATCGCACACAAACCAGTGCTCCACATGCGGGTTTCACATGCCACCAACTCCACATTCACAGACAACTTCAGCGCCAGAGCCTTTTTCAGATAGCCCTCAATGCAAAGGCTCTAGACGCAAATATTGGTGTGAGAGCTAATTCAATCAAGGAAACACGGCATGTTGGTGAAGGGCATATTGAAGAAGAAGCAGCCGAGTGGTTCTTGTGGAAGAACAACTCCATTTGACTCACTAACTTCACACACCATCAGGCTTCCAAGCAGCTCTCAAGGAAACTCACTTTTCACACTCTATGCTTAATGCCCTTTGAGTGGCTAGGAATGAAAGAAGCTTGGTCAGCATCGCACACAAACCAATGCTCCACCTGCGGGTTTCACATGCCACCAACTCCACATTCACAGACAACTTCAGTGCCAGAGCCGTTTTCAGATAGCCCTCAATGCAAAGGCTCTAGACGCAAATATTGGTGTGAGAGCTAATTCAATCAAGGAAACACTGCATGTTGGTGAAGGGCATATTGAAGAAGAAGCAGCCGAGTGGTTCTTGTGGGAGAACAACTCCATTTGGCTCACTAACTTCACACACCATCAGGCTTCCAAGCAGCTCTCAAGGAAACTCACTTTTCACACTCTATGCTTAATGCCCTTTGAGTGCATTATCTCGCAATGAACCTGATAGAACATCACACACAAACCAATGCTCCACATGCGGGTTTCACATGCCACCAACTCCACATTCACAGACAACTTCAGCGCCAGAGCCGTTTTCAGATAGCCCTCAATGCAAAGGCTCTAGACGCAAATATTGGTGTGAGAGCTAATTCAATCAAGGAAACACTGCATGTTGCTGAAGGGCATATTGAAGAAGAAGCAGCCGAGTGGTTCTTGTGGAAGAACAACTCCATTTGACTCACTAACTTCACACACCATCAGGCTTCCAAGCAGCTCTCAAGGAAACTCACTTTTCACACTCTATGCTTAATGCCCTTTGAGTGGCTAGGAATGAAAGAAGCTTGGTCAGCATCGCACACAAACCAATGCTCCACATGCGGGTTTCACATGCCACCAACTCCACATTCACAGACAACTTCAGTGCCAGAGCCGTTTTCAGATAGCCCTCAATGCAAAGGCTCTAGACGCAAATATTGGTGTGAGAACTAATTCAATCAAGGAAACACTGCATGTTGGTGAAGGGCATATAGAAGAAGAATCAGCCGAGTGGTTCTTGGGGGAGAACAACTCCATTTGGCTCACTAACTTCACACACCATCAGGCTGCCAAGCAGCTCTCAAGGAAACTCAATTTTCACACTCTATGCTTAACGCCCTTTGAGTGCATTATCTAGCAATGAACCTGGTAGAGCATCGCACACAAACCAATGCTTCACATGCGGGTTTCACATGCCAAAAACTCCACATTCACAGACAACTTCAGAGCCATGGCTTTTTTCAGATAACCCTCAATGCAAAGGCTCTAGACGCAAATATTGGTGTGAGAGCTAATTCAATCAAGGAAACACTGCATGTTGGTGAAGGGCATATTGAACAAAAAGCTGCCGAGTGGTTATGTGGGAGAACAACTCCATTTGGCTCACTAACTTCGCGCACCATCAGGCTTCCAAGCAGCTCTCAAGGAAACTCACTTTTCACACTCTATGCTTAATGCCCTTAGAGTGCATTATCTAGCAATGAACCTGGTAGAGCATCACACACAAACCAATGCTCCACATGCGGGTTTCACATGCCACCAACTCCACATTCACAGACAACTTCAGCGCCAAAGCCGCTTTCAGATAGCCCTCAATGCAAAGGCTCTAGACGCAAATATTGGTGTGAGAGCTAATTCAATCAAGGAAACACTGCATGTTGGTGAAGGGCATATTGAAGAAGAAGCAGCCGAGTGGTTCTTGTGGGAGAACAACTCCATTTGGCTCACTAACTTTGCGCACCATCAGGCTTCCAAGCAGCTCTCAAGGAAACTCACTTTTCACACTCTATGCTTAATGCCCCTTTAGTGCATTTTCTAGGAATGATCCTGGTAGAGCATCGCACACAAACCAGTGCTCCACATGCGGGTTTCACATGCCACCAACTCCACATTCACACACAACTTCAGCGCCAGAGCCTTTTTCAGATAGCCCTCAATGCAAAGGCTCTAGACGCAAATATTGGTGTGAGAGCTAATTCAATCAAGGAAACACTGCATGTTGGTGAAGGGCATATTGAAGAAGAAGCAGCCGAGTGGTTCTTGTGGAAGAACAACTCCATTTGACTCACTAACTTCACACACCATCAGGCTTCCAAGCAGCTCTCAAGGAAACTCAATTTTCACACTCTATGCTTAATGCCCTTTGAGTGGCTAGGAATGAAAGAAGCTTGGTCAGCATCGCACACAAACCAATGCTCCACCTGCGGGTTTCACATGCCACCAACTCCACATTCACAGACAACTTCAGTGCCAGAGTCGTTTTCAGATAGCCCTCAATGCAAAGGCTCTAGACGCAAATATTGGTGTGAGAACTAATTCAATCAAGGAAACACTGCATGTTGGTGAAGGGCATATAGAAGAAGAAGCAGCCGAGTGGTTCTTGTGGGAGAACAACTCCATTTGGCTCACTAACTTCACACACCATCAGGCTTCCAAGCAGCTCTCAAGGAAACTCACTTTTCACACTCTATGCTTAATGCCCTTTGAGTGCATTATCTAGCAATGAACCTGATAGAACATCACACACAAACCAATGCTCCACATGCGGGTTTCACATGCCACCAACTCCACATTCACAGACAACTTCAGCGCCAGAGCCGTTTTCAGATAGCCCTCAATGCAAAGGCTCTAGACGCAAATATTGGTGTGAGAGCTAATTCAATCAAGGAAACACTGCATGTTGGTGAAGGGCATATTGAAGAAGAAGCAGCCGAGT
This sequence comes from Ochotona princeps, assembly GCF_030435755.1. Lineage (NCBI taxonomy): Eukaryota > Metazoa > Chordata > Mammalia > Lagomorpha > Ochotonidae > Ochotona > Ochotona princeps. Next base: position 40,348 of record NW_026696564.1, read on the forward strand.
GGTTCTTGTGGAAGAACAACTCCATTTGACTCACTAACTTCACACACCATCAGGCTTCCAAGCAGCTCTCAAGGAAACTCACTTTTCACACTCTATGCTTAATGCCCTTAGAGTGCCTAGGACTGAAAGAAGCTTGGTCAGCATCGCACACAAACCAATGCTCCACATGCGGGTTTCACATGCCACCAACTCCACATTCACAGACAACTTCAGTGCCAGAGCCGTTTTCAGATAGCCCTCAATGCAAAGGCTCTAGACGCAAATATTGGTGTGAGAACTAATTCAATCAAGGAAACACTGCATGTTGGTGAAGGGCATATAGAAGAAGAAGCAGCCGAGTGGTTCTTGTGGGAGAACAACTCCATTTGGCTCACTAACTTCACACACCATCAGGCTGCAAGCAGCTCTCAAGGAAACTCAATTTTCACACTCTATGCTTAATGCCCTTAGAGTGCCTAGGACTGAAAGAAGCTTGGTAAGCATCGTACAAAATCCAATGCTCCACATGCGGGTTTCACATGCCAAAAACTCCACATTCACAGAGAACTTCAGCCCCAAAGCCGTTTTCAGATAGCCCTCAATGAAAAGGCTCTAGACACAAACATTGGAGTGAGAGCTAATTCAATCAAGGAAACACTGCATGTTGGTGAAGGGCATATTAAAGAAGAAGCAGCCGAGTGGTTCTTGTGGGAGAACAACTCCATTTGGCTCACTAACTTCACACACCATCAGGCTTCCAAGCAGCTCTCAAGGAAACTCACTTTTCACACTCTATGCTTAATGCCCTTTGAGTGCATTATCTAGCAATGAACCTGGTAGAGCATCGCACACAAACCAATGCTCCACATGCGGGTTTCACATGCCACCAACTCCACATTCACAGACAACTTCAGAGCCAGAGCCTTTTTCAGATAGCCCTCAATGCAAAGGCTCTAGACGCAAATATTGGTGTGAGAGCTAATTCAATCAAGGAAACACTGCATGTTGGTGAAGGGCATATTGAAGAAGAAGCAGCCGAGTGGTTCTTGTGGGAGAACAACTCCATTTGGCTCACTAACTTCATACACCATCAGGCTTCCAAGCAGCTCTCAAGGAAACTCATTTTCACACTCTATGCTTAATGCCCTTTGAGTGCATTATCTAGGAATCAACCTGGTACAGCATCACACACAAACCAATGCTCCACATGCGGGTTTCACATGCCACCAACTCCACATTCACAGACAACTTCAGCGCCAGAGCTTTTTTCAGATAGCCCTCAATGCAAAGGCTCTAGACGCAAATATTGGTGTGAGAACTAATTCAATCAAGGAAACACTGCATGTTGGTGAAGGGTATATAGAAGAAGAAGCAGCCGAGTGGTTCTTGTGGGAGAACAACTCCATTTGGCTCACTAACTTCACACACCATCAGGCTTCCAAGCAGCTCTCAAGAAAACTCACTTTTCACACTCTATGCTTTGCCCTTTGAGTGCCTAGGACTGAAAGAAGCTTGGTCAGCATCGCACACAAACCAATGCTCCACATGCGGGTTTCACATGCCACCAACTCCACATTCACAGACAACTTCAGCGCCAAAGCCGTTTTCAGATAGCCCTCAATGCAAAGGCTCTAGACGCAAATATTGGTGTGAGAGCTAATTCAATCAAGGAAACACTGCATGTTGGTGAAGGGCATATTGAAGAAGAAGCAGCCGAGTGGTTCTTGTGGGAGAACAACTCCATTTGGCTCACTAACTTCACACACCATCAGGCTTCCAAGCAGCTCTCAAGGAAACTCACTTTTCACACTCTATGCTTAATGCCCTTTGAGTGCATTATCTAGGAATGAACCTGGTAGAGCATAACACACAAACCAATGCTCCACATGCGGTTTCACATGCCACCAACTCCACATTCACAGACAACTTCAGCGCCAAAGCCGTTTTCAGATAGCCCTCAATGCAAAGGCTCTAGACGCAAATATTGGTGTGAGAGCTAATTCAATCAAGGAAACACTGCATGTTGGTGAAGGGCATATTGAAGAAGAAGCAGCCGAGTGGTTCTTGTGGGAGAACAACTCCATTTGGCTCACTAACTTCACACACCATCAGGCTTCCAAGCAGCTCTCAAGGAAACTCACTTTTCACACTCTATGCTTAATGCCCTTAGAGTGCCTAGGACTGAAAGAAGCTTGGTCAGCATCGCACACAAACCAATGCTCCACATGCGGGTTTCACATGCCACCAACTCCACATTCACAGACAACTTCAGCGCCAAAGCCGTTTTCAGATAGCCCTCAATGCAAAGGCTCTAGACGCAAATATTGGTGTGAGAGCTAATTCAATCAAGGAAACACTGCATGTTGGTGAAGGGCATATTGAAGAAGAAGCAGCCGAGTGGTTCTTGTGGGAGAACAACTCCATTTGGCTCACTAACTTCACACCATCAGGCTTTCAAGCAGCTCTCAAGGAAACTCACTTTTCACACTCTATGCTTAATGCCCTTTGAGTGCATTATCTAGCAATGAACCTGGTAGAGCATCGCACACAAACCAATGCTCCACATGCGGGTTTCACATGCCACCAACTCCACATTCACAGACAACTTCAGCGCCAAAGCCGTTTTCAGATAGCCCTCAATGCAAAGGCTCTAGACGCAAATATTGGTGTGAGAGCTAATTCAATCAAGGAAACACTGCATGTTGGTGAAGGGCATATTGAAGAAGAAGCAGCCGAGTGGTTCTTGTGGGAGAACAACTCCATTTGGCTCACTAACTTCACACACCATCAGGCTTCCAAGCAGCTCTCAAGGAAACTCACTTTTCACACTCTATGCTTAATGCCCTTTGAGTGCATTATCTAGCAATGAACCTGGTAGAGCATCGCAAACAAACCAATGCTCCACATGCGGGTTTCACATGCCACAAACTCCACATTCACAGACAACTTCAGCGCCAAAGCCGTTTTCAGATAGCCCTCAATGCAAAGGCTCTAGACGCAAATATTGGTGTGAGAGCTAATTCAATCAAGGAAACACTGCATGTTGGTGAAGGGCATATTGAAGAAGAAGCAGCCGAGTGGTTCTTGTGGGAGAACAACTCCATTTGGCTCACTAACTTCACATACCATCAGGCTTCCAAGCAGCTCTCAAGGAAACTCACTTTTCACACTCTATGCTTAATGCCCTTTGAGTGCCTAGGAATGAAAGAAGCTTGGTAAGCATCGCACACAAACCAATGCTCCACATGCGGGTTTCACATGCCACCAACTCCACATTCACAGACAACTTCAGCGCCAAAGCCATTTTCAGATAGCCCTCAATGCAAAGGCTCTAGACGCAAATATTGGTGTGAGAGCTAATTCAATCAAGGAAACACTGCATGTTGGTGAAGGGCATATTGAAGAAGAAGCAGCCGAGTGGTTCTTGTGGGAGAACAACTCCATTTGGCTCACTAACTTCACACACCATCAGGCTTCCAAGCAGCTCTCAAGGAAACTCACTTTTCACACTCTATGCTTAATGCCCTTTAAGTGCCTAGGACTGAAAGAAGCTTGGTCAGCATCGCACACAAACCAATGCTCCACATGCGGGTTTCACATGCCACCAACTCCACATTCACAGACAACTTCAGCGCCAAAGCCGTTTTCAGATAGCCCTCAATGCAAAGGCTCTAGACGCAAATATTGGTGTGAGAGCTAATTCAATCAAGGAAACACTGCATGTTGGTGAAGGGCATATTGAAGAAGAAGCAGCCGAGTGGTTCTTGGGGGAGAACAACTCCATTTGGCTCACTAACTTCACACACCATCAGGCTTCCAAGCAGCTCTCAAGGAAACTCACTTTTCACACTCTATGCTTAATGCCCTTTGAGTGCATTATCTAGCAATGAACCTGGTAGAGCATCGCACACAAACCAATGCTCCACATGCGGGTTTCACATGCCACCAACTCCACATTCACAGACAACTTCAGCGCCAAAGCCGTTTTCAGATAGCCCTCAATGCAAAGGCTCTAGACGCAAATATTGGTGTGAGAGCTAATTCAATCAAGGAAACACTGCATGTTGGTGAAGGGCATATTGAAGAAGAAGCAGCCGAGTGGTTCTTGTGGGAGAACAACTCCATTTGGCTCACTAACTTCACACACCATCATGCTTCCAAGCAGCTCTCAAGGAAACTCACTTTTCACACTCTATGCTTAATGCCCTTTGAGAGTATTATCTAGGAATGAACTTGGTAGAGCATAACACACAAACCAATGCTCCACATGCGGGTTTCACATGCCACCAACTCCACATTCACAGACAACTTCAGCGCCAGAGCCGTTTTCAGGTAGCCCTCAATGCAAAGGCTCTAGACGCAAATATTGGTGTGAGAGCTAATTCAATCAAGGAAACACTGCATGTTGGTGAAGGGCATATTGAAGAAGAAGCAGCCGAGTGGTTCTTGTGGGAGAACAACTCCATTTGGCTCACTAACTTCACACACCATCAGGCTTCCAAGCAGCTCTCAAGCAAACTCACTTTTCACACTCTATGCTTAATGCCCTTTGAGTGCATTATCTAGGAATGAACCTGGTAAGAGCAATCACACAGAAACCAATGCTCCACATGCGGGTTTCACATGCCACCAACTCCACATTCACAGACAACTTCAGCGCCAAAGCCGTTTTCAGGTAGCCCTCAATGCAAAGGCTCTAGACGCAAATATTGGTGTGAGAGCTAATTCAATCAAGGAAACACTGCATGTTGGTGAAGGGCATATTGAAGAAAAACCTGCCGAGTGGTTCTTGTGGGAGAACAACTCCATTTGGCTCACTAACTTCACACACCATCAGGCTTCCAAGCAGCTCTCAAGGAAACTCGCTTTTCACACTCTATGCTTAATGCCCTTTGAGTGCATTATCTAGCAATGAACCAATCGCACACAAACCAATGCTCCACATGCGGGTTTCACTTGCCACCAACTCCACATTCACAGACAACTTCAGCGCCAAGCCGTTTTCAGATAGCCCTCAATGCAAAGGCTCTAGACACAAATATTGGTGTGAGAGCTAATTCAATCAAGGAAACACTGCATGTTGGTGAAGGGCATATTGAAGAAGAAGCAGCCGAGTGGTTCTTGTGGGAGAACAACTCCATTTGGCTCACTAACTTCACACACCATCAGGCTTCCAAGCAGCTCTCAAGGAAACTCACTTTTCACACTCTATGCTTAATGCCCTTAGAGTGCCTAGGACTGAAAGATGCTTGGTCAGCATCGCACACAAACCAATGCTCCACATGCGGGTTTCACATGCCACCAACTCCACATTCACAGACAACTTCAGCGCCAAAGCCTTTTTCAGATAGCCCTCAATGCAAAGGCTCTAGACGCAAATATTGGTGTGAGAGCTAATTCAATCAAGGAAACACTGCATGTTGGTGAAGGGCATATTGAAGAAGAAGCAGCCGAGTGATTCTTGTGGAGAACAACTCCATTTGGCTCACTAACTTCACACACCATCAGGCTTCCAAGCAGCTCTCAAGGAAACGCACTTATCACACTCTATGCTTAATGCCCTTAGAGTGCCTAAGACTGAAAGATGCTTAGTCAGCATCGCACACAAACCAATGCTCCACATGCGGGTTTCACATGCCACCAACTCCACATTCACAGACAACTTCAGCGCCAAAGCCGTTTTCAGATACCCTCAATGCAAAGCTCTAGACGCAAATATTGGTGTGAGGGCTAATTCAATCAAGGAAACACTGCATGTTGGTGAAGGGCATATTGAACAAAAAGCTGCCGAGTGGTTCTTGTGGGAGAACAACTCCATTTGGCTCACTAACTTCACACACCATCACGCTTCCAAGCAGCTCTAAAGGAAACTCACTTTTCACACTCTATGCTTAATGCCCTTTGAGAGTATTATCTAGGAATGAACTTGGTAGAGCATAACACACAAACCAATGCTCCACATGCGGGTTTCACATGCCACCAACTCCACATTCACAGACAACTTCAGCGCCAGAGCCGTTTTCAGATAGCCCTCAATGCAAAGGCTCTAGACGCAAATATTGCTGTGAGAGCTAATTCAATCAAGGAAACACTGCATGTTGGTGAAGGGCATATTGAAGAAGAAGCAGCCGAGTGATTCTTTTGGGGAGAACAACTCCATTTGGCTCACTAACTTCACACACCATCAGGCTTCCAAGCAGCTCTCAAGAAACTCACTTTTCACACTCTATGCTTAATGCCCTTTGAGTGCATTATCTAGCAATGAACCTGGTAGAGCATCGCACACAAACCAATGCTCCACATGCGGGTTTCACATGCCACCAACTCCACATTCACAGGCAACTTCAGCGCCAGAGCTTTTTTCAGATAGCCCTTAATGCAAAGGCTCTAGACGCAAATATTGGTGTGAGAGCTAATTCAATCAAGGAAACATTGCATGTTGGTGAAGGGCATATTGAACAAAAAGCTGCCGAGTGGTTCTTGTGGGAGAACAACTCCATTTGGCTCACTAACTTCACACACCATCACGCTTCCAAGCAGCTCTCAAGGAAACTCACTTTTCACACTCTATGCTTAATGCCCTTTGAGTGCATTATCTAGCAATGAACCTGGTAGAGCATCGCACACAAACCAATGCTCCACATGCGGGTTTCACATGCCACCAACTCCACATTCACAGGCACTTCAGCGCCAGAGCTTTTTTCAGATAGCCCTCAATGCAAAGGCTCTAGACGCAAATATTGGTGTGAGAGCTAATTCAATCAAGGAAACATTGCATGTTGGTGAAGGGCATATTGAACAAAAAGCTGCCGAGTGGTTCTTGTGGGAGAACAACTCCATTTGGCTCACTAACTTCACACACCATCACGCTTCCAAGCAGCTCTCAAGGAAACTCACTTTTCACACTCTATGCTTAATGCCCTTTGAGTGCATTATCTAGCAATGACCTGGTAGAGCATCGCACACAAACCAATGCTCCACATGCGGGTTTCACTTGCCACCAACTCCACATTCACAGACAACTTCAGCGCCAAAGCCGTTTTCAGATAGCCCTCAATGCAAAGGCTCTAGACACAAATATTGGTGTGAGAGCTAATTCAATCAAGGAAACACTGCATGTTGGTGAAGGGCATATTGAAGAAGAAGCAGCCGAGTGGTTCTTGGGGAGAACAACTCCATTGGCTCACTAACTTCACACACCATCAGGCTTCCAAGCAGCTCTCAAGGAAACTCACTTTTCACACTCTATGCTTAATGCCCTTTGAGTGCATTATCTAGCAATGAACCTGGTAGAGCATCGCACACAAACCAATGCTCCACATGCGGGTTTCACATGCCACTAACCCCACATTCACAGACAACTTCAGCGCCAAAGCCGTTTTCAGATAGCCCTCAATGCAAAGGCTCTAGACGCAAATATTGGTGTGAGAGCTAATTCAATCAAGGAAACACTGCATGTTGGTGAAGGGCATATTGAAGAAGAAGCAGCCGAGTGGTTCTTGTGGGAGAACAACTCCATTTGGCTCACTAACTTCACACACCATCAGGCTTCCAAGCAGCTCTCAAGGAAACTCACTTTTCACACTCTATGCTTAATGCCCTTTGAGTGCATTATCTAGGACTGAAGAAGCTTGGTCAGCATCGCACACAAACCAATGCTCCACATGCGGGTTTCACATGCCACCAACTCCACATTCACAGACAACTTCAGCGCCAAAGCCGTTTTCAGATAGCCTCAATGCAAAGGCTCTAGACGCAAATATTGGTGTGAGAGCTAATTCAATCAAGGAAGGACTGCATGTTGGTGAAGGGCATATTGAAGAAGAAGCAGCCGAGTGATACTTGGGCGACAACAGCTCCATTTGGCTCACTAACTTTACACACCATCAGGCTTCCAAGCAGCTCTCAAGGAAACTCACTTTTCACACTCTATGCTTAATGCCCTTTGAGTGCATTATCTAGCAATGAACCTGGTAGAGCATCGCACACAACCAATGCTCCACAGGCGGGTTTCACATGCACCAACTCCACATTCACAGGCAACTTCAGCGCCAGAGCTGTTTTCAGATAGCCCTCAATGCAAAGGCTCTAGACGCAAATATTGGTGTGAGAGCAGATTCAATCAAGGAAACATTGCATGTTGGTGAAGGGCATATTGAACAAAAAGCTGCCGAGTGGTTCTTGTGGGAGAACAACTCCATTTGGCTCACTAACTTCACACACCATCAGCCTTCCAAGCAGCTCTCAAGGAAACTCACTTTTCACACTCTATGCTTTGCCCTTTGAGTGCCTAGGACTGAAAGAAGCTTGGTCAGCATCGCACACAAACCAATGCTCCACATGCGGGTTTCACATGCCACCAACTCCACATTCACAGACAACTTCAGCGCCAAAGACGTTTTCAGATAGCCCTCAATGCAAAGGCTCTAGACGCAAATATTGGTGTGAGAGCTAATTCAATCAAGGAAACACTGCATGTTGGTGAAGGGCATATTGAAGAAGAAGCAGCCGAGTGGTTCTTGTGGGAGAACAACTCCACTTGGCTCACTAACTTCACACACCATCAGGCTTCCAGGCAGCTCTCAAGGAAACTCACTTTTCACACTCTATGCTTAATGCCCTTTGAGTGCATTATCTAGCAATGAACCTGGTAGAGCATAACACACAAACCAATGCTCCACATGCGGGTTTCACATGCCACCAACTCCACATTCACAGACAACTTCAGCGCCAGAGCCGTTTTCAGGTAGCCCTCAATGCAAAGGCTCTAGACGCAAATATTGGTGTGAGAGCTAATTCAATCAAGGAAACACTGCATGTTGGTGAAGGGCATATTGAGGAAGAAGCAGCCGAGTGATTCTTGGGGAGAACAACTCCATTTGGCTCACTAACTTCAAACACCATCAGGCTTCCAAGCAGCTCTCAAGAAACTCACTTTTCACACTCTATGCTTAATGCCCTTTGAGTGCATTATCTAGGAATGAACCTGGTAGAGCATCACACACAAACCAATGCTCCACATGCGGGTTTCACATGCCACCAACTCCACATTCACAGGCAACTTCAGCGCCAGAGCTTTTTTCAGATAGCCCTCAATGCAAAGGCTATAGCCCTCAATGCAAAGGCTCTAGACGCAAATATTGGTGTGAGAGCTAATTCAATCAAGGAAACATTGCATGTTGGTGAAGGGCATATTGAACAAAAAGCTGCCGAGTGGTTCTTGTGGGAGAACAACTCCATTTGGCTCACTAACTTCACACACCATCACGCTTCCAAGCAGCTCTCAAGGAAACTCACTTTTCACACTCTATGCTTTGCCCTTTGAGTGCCTAGGACTGAAAGAAGCTTGGTCAGCATCGCACACAAACCAATGCTCCACATGCGGGTTTCACATGCCACCAACTCCACATTCACAGACAACTTCAGCGCCAAAGACGTTTTCAGATAGCCCTCAATGCAAAGGCTCTAGACGCAAATATTGGTGTGAGAGCTAATTCAATCAAGGAAACACTGCATGTTGGTGAAGGGCATATTGAAGAAGAAGCAGCCGAGTGATACTTGGGCGACAACAGCTCCATTTGGCTCACTAACTTTACACACCATCAGGCTTCCAAGCAGCTCTCAAGGAAACTCACTTTTCACACTCTATGCTTAATGCCCTTTGAGTGCATTATCTAGCAATGAACCTGGTAGAGCATGGCACACAAACCAATGCTCCACATGCGGGTTTCACATGCCACCAACTCCACATTCACAGACAACTTCAA